>NW_027657865.1:0-17974 GCF_964235325.1 Thermobia domestica
GACCGTAAGTACAAGGTTAAACTGGCCCAAGAGATAGTTTAGAAAGAGGATTATTTAACACGCAGGTCGCCGCTCTGGTAGTATCTTCAGTCAGTTTGTAATGCCAGCGTTGGCAACGAGTATTCAACGTTTGATCTGTGAACCACTATAGTAGGTAGGTGGGTGCATTCGATTGCTAGTTTTTGTATATGCATTTATGCAAGGGAATGACTCGAGGAAGGGTTCGGACCTTCAACTCCGGAGTCATATTGGTCTTTTAGATTGGTCTAAGATTTGGAAAGGAATGGCCCTGGCTTTCTAGAATGTATCATCCCGGCCTTCGCGTGATGGGAGTGAAGAAAACCCGGGAAAACGCAGTCAAACCAATAACAGTGTGCCGACGTACTACCACCAGAGGAAGTCCGTGTTCAACTGTGGGCTACCAAAGTGATGATCACGTTTTATAACTTGCTTTCCAGGCAAAGGGAATCACAATTACTAGGATATACTATGCCTGATTGCTGCCTGCGTTGCGGGATTTTGTGAAATCCCAGAGTATGGCATACTTAAAAAAAGTGTCCGCCTCCTAGAAAACAACGCATGCGTTCACTGCTCGAATGTTGACCAGACAAATACACAACCCTAAGTATGAAATCCGTTGTAGTTCGCGTTTTCTTTTGACCGCACATCATCTTCATTCCACCTCTTCCCAACCATGCAGTCATTTCCTACCAGCAAGTATTTCCGCGATGCTGCTACGCTGCTTTCTGAGGTGCAGTAATGGATTTTGGACCACTACACTTTACTTCACATTCGGGCCTATAACACGGCAATGGTGGAGAGTTGCGAGCTGTACATCACCATATAGCCTAAAGTTTATTCACGGAAAATTCAGTACCTCATGTAAACAAATGCATGTGGTGATTGTTTCATTTTATTGGCTAAAGAGCCTTGGAACATCCATGCAGCAGAAGAAAAAGTTCATTGTTAATTAAGCTGTTTTCCAATGTTTTTGTTGCTTATAAGGCTCATTACAAGAAATGCAATTTTCTTACAATTAAATAAGATAAACAACACTGTATCTAAGAATTAAATTGAATTAATACAATAAAAGAGAATACGCATGCGTAGAGTGTGGCTTTGATCTACTTTACGCGCGAATCACAGTTAATAATATGGCCATGTGCGGAGGATATGTAAAACACCGACAGAGTACAAGCACATGCTTCTCGAAAGAAGCGCTGACCGATAGCCAATCATCCGATGACTGGCGGAGTAATACCATTCTGCAATGTTTACATCAGGATCAGAAGGTTCGTTGAATGAACTTTACACAGGTATGCCGGATTACACATCGTCGTCGGAATTGCACTACCCTCTGTGTGCATTTTTCAGGAAGAACAAAAAACTGCCTCTTCGTTTTCCATTTACTCTGACAAATTCAATTTTTGTCCTCTATTATTAACTGCTCAAAACTTGTTTTCGTGATTAATCACAACAAAATCAATTAGTTTTCTTATTAAGGAAAATGAAATAAAATGCTGGAAGCCACTTAGTGGATTATGAAATGAACTTGTTCGCACATAGCTGGTTTTGATACAGCCCTTTATTATTGTAAGAAATGGCAGTATTCTTATAACCATAATAAAACTGATCCACTGTTCTAAATAAAAATTGTGTTTTACAATATTTCAGAATGTTATTATGAAAAAGTAATTTTTTGAAGCAACAGTGACATCACGGATTTTTAAAGAAAGATTAATGTGAAATTTTATTATCCAGATACAATAAAAAATGCCACTGATCTAATGAAATACAAACCGATTGTTCTGTCTTCGTTATTGCCCAGAGTAAAATTATCATTGATGAATTGGAACGAAACATTGATGAATTTAAATCACAATAGTCGGAAAGTGCGTAGCAACATTGCTAGTAGTATACACTTTGATTGACAGTGTAATTTGTTGTGCAATTTGCATAGTTACTTGTGGTGTCTCAATATCGAAATCATCAATAGTTTAGTAATTAACTGTTGAGATTTTTTATGTCTTATTCCATTTGTCATCACACTACTTCACACTGATTCTTTCCCAAACCAACTGCATAACTTTGGGAGTCCAGCGGTCAGAATCAACTCGTTATTTATCAAGGTATTAATGATTTGAATATTGAGATAACCACAAGTAAATGAGCAAAATGCACAAAAATTAAAACTGTCAATAAAAGTGTATACTAGTGTACTGTGTACATTTTGGTCTCCCTCCAAAACTTATGCAATAATAATTTACAAGTCAGTGTGCTAAGGACTGATAAAAATTCCGGATGTCCTGATCATCAATAAAAGCACATAATTCCTGTAGCTTCTGATATTTGCCTTGTGAAATTGGAACTGGTTTGACGTGCAGCTGTGCTAGTTGACGTGTCTTAGGCTGGATTTTTCTTTGTGGAAGGCTCTCTCAGTCGTCGGTGTGTCGAAGTTTGTATTTTATGGAACCATCTACTTCATACAGAAGACCTCTTAGCTCTGTCACGACCCCTTGATTTTCGACCAGGTCGTATGGACTGCAGAGAAGATAGTCAAAATCTTTGAAGAAGGTATTATCTAAGGTTTTGATGACTGATGATTTTCCCCCAAATCTTGATAATCTCATCCTGGACACATAATCACTGGGTAATAGAACTGGTGGCTCGAAGTAATACTCCAGAGAAGAATGAACGGAATCTACTTCCATATACGTATATCGTTTTTCCAAAAATAATTGCTCTATTTTAATTGATCTTTTTTGTGCCAACTCAGACAACATACTTGAAAGAGTTTTATTGCGATTTTGGTAGTTGCAACCATCTGAAATAATCACTTTCGGAAGTAAATTCAACCATTTTTCCAGAACAGATATTTTTACGGCTGAGCTTTTGTACTTTGCTAAGCTCGCTTCATTTTTCGATGTTTTCTCACTTTCTTCATTCAAATCTTCATCTTCGTTACCTACTTTCTCATGCAGACTTTCATCCTGTACCCAATGCTGAAACATGTCCTTCTTGATTCCCAAAGTTTGTAAGAAGAACTGACGGCACACCAAGACTTTCACTCCTTCGTCATTCTTTAAATTGCAGTCATGGACTTCTAGCTTTCTACTAGTGCAGTCATTCTTGCGTCTTTTTATGGGTTTTCTTGAATCAGTCATTGATTTCACAAACTCCTTCTTCTGAGGCCACCTTGGATTATCCCAGAATTCTCTAAAGATGACTTTTTCTTCTTTCTTCAGATATACTGCCTCAAAGGAGGGTGCGGTTTGACTTTGCGCTCGTAGCGTCGTGGTTACACCTTGGTCCCATCTTACGTTCAAGGACTTCTTTGTTCTGCTTCTGCTTTCCTTCTGCTGATTTCGTAAATTCAATATACTTCTCACCTTTCAATCTCTTCAGTTTATTGTCTTCTCTGAATGATATGCGAGATTTCCGTTTTCGTATGGATGCAATTCCAGTACTCGCGTTACTTTCACCTAAAACTGAGCTCGGTTTTCGTGTGATGTCTTTCTCGGAATTCTCTGCATTTTCAGACGGTAAACCAACAAACTCAGAATCTTCCACTGGAACACTCGCATTTTCAATGGTGTCCTGATCATTGTTTATAATATTAGCACTTTGATCTGCGATCGTCTCGAACTTCATAAATATCTTGGGTGGGCGAAGATACAGTCTCAAATACTTTCACTGAAAGGCTGGATTCATTGATCAAAGATGACAACTGGTCTTGCGAAATAACTGGCAGTTCAACAGAAACATGCACTTCACTATCTTCCCTGTTATCGTCATGCTCTTCAAGTAAATACGCAAGTATTTCTTGGGTTGATAACGCTTCTTCCATTCTGTTATAGTAGCTACAAGTCAAAACAGCAAAGATACAGTAGCTTAAATGCTGTCGATATTATGCCTTATTCCTGATAAACACACAATTTCAAACGATAAATGACAATGCAGCTTTATTTCCTTTCAATTTCTGGAAGTCTCGCGATAAAAACTGCGAACAGTGTAGCCGTTCTTAAGGCTGAAAATGTTAAATTTCCTTTTACTATACTATAGGTTATTGTTGCGTATTTTTCTTACCTTATGGACGAGCTAAGCAACACATTGTTAAACCCCACTAATAGACGTTTCATAGAGAAACCGCATAAAAAATGCCACTTCAAAACACCTTATGTGATGAATTTTTATCAGTATGCCCTTCATGAAATTAAAGTGCAAAATCCGCTATGTGTCACAAAATGGCACATAGCGGGTTTTAAATTCTTGTATCACATAACTGGTATTGAAAAATTGTCATATCTCAAAAAATAAAATTTAATTCCTCATAACGCATTTTCTAAAGTCCGCGCAAAAACCTATAAACTGGTACCGAAATATCAAAAAGTGAAAAAATGCCACATAGGGGGCACATAATGCAATGCCGACGATGACATGCAAAATTTCAGCGCTCTACGATAAGGAGTAGTAGGTCAGAGTAAAACTTTCTCGCGCACCTCCCGTTAGCCGGCAAATTTCAAAGAAATCAAATATGTTCAAATTACTCAGAAACTATTGATTTGCGACTCCCAGTTCATATAGGTAAAAAGGTTCCAAAGTAGTTGTAGAATATTCCCTTCCAAGGAATGCATCGAATTATCAGTCATCCTCTATCTATCTATGTATATAGCCCATATATATAACTAGTGGCGGATCCAGGATATGATCAAGGGAGGGGCTAAACCATAATTTGCCGTTTTATCCAGTGTAAAGCAGAATTGAAGCCCATTTTATCCAGTGTAAACCTGAGCGTCAAAGGGGGGAGGGCTATAGCCCCTAGCCCCCCTGGATCCGCCCTTATATATATATATATATATATATATATATATATATATATATATATATATATATATATATATATATATATAGAGAGAGAGAGAGAGAGAGAGAGAGAGAGAGAGAGAGGAAAAGAGAGGGAGTTTAATTCTAAAGTGTACCTAGATATTCTTAATATTGCTGAAATTTTTGTAAACCAAATATTTTGTTAAGAACCTTAGTAATTTGCGTTAGTTCATTTCTTTCGAAATAATTCAGCAAATGGTGGAAGTAAGTTATTTTTGGACAAGAACAGTTACATTCATGCTAATCTAATATAGTACAATGTGTATTTTTTCTACGAAACGTTTTTTAAAAACTAGTTTACTGGTAAAATGAATTTTGTTCGATAGATTTCCTTCATAAACCTCTATATTGAACTGTGTTAATATTTCTTACAGTATTTTGTTATAATTCAAACAACATGGCTTACTTTAATCCATTGTTAAAAAGTATGGTTTATTAATAGGGTCTTCGGAATATATTTTTCCTTTTCAAAAACGTCTATAACAATATAATTATATATAAATTCTGCAATAACTTTACAATGTGGCATGATGCATTTAAAAAAATGGAAGCGAGACCAGTATCAGTAACTTTCGGTATTTTAAATTGCTATCAGAAACTGAGATAACTTGAGATAGCTTTTATCAGAAATATAGATCAACATCTAAAATAGCGAAATAGTACGATAAGTATTTCTAGAAGTGTTGTTATTAAGTCAAGTGGCTGAAAGTGATAAATTTTCCATTTGAAGTGACAAAAGACACGTCCACTTTGGTGTTCCACGAATCATATTTTGTACACTGAAAGAAGCAAAAACAATTCATTGCATATAGGTGATTAGTCAGTAGGTACAACACTCTCCTTCCCAAGATTGTTTCAGTTCCTGGTACCAGGAATAAAAGTGGATCTGGAAAGATAGGGGGACGCATGACGTCACGGCGTCCTCTATATCTGTGTTTGCCCATTGCATTTTTAGGAAGTGGGGAAGAAGCAATAATATGTTTTTGAAAGTCAGGTAATGGCGTCCCCCCGCGTTCCTCCTTCACCTTTACCCCTGCCTGGTACCCATTTTAAAGAGAGTTGGTGAACCTCAGAACAGCATTGGAATCGAACTCACTTTACAGAATACTCTACCGCGACTCGGAACAAAATTTAGAGCCAGATAAATCGTCTTTCATTTTAACCAGGTTGAGTCATAAGTCATGTAATACTTTCACAACCCAAACAGCAGGCGCGTGTACGCCGCGATCGACCGTGCAAAAACTGGCCTAACAGGTAGTGTACCAAGCGGGTTACACGGCACAGGGGTCGTCAGTATCTTCAGTCAGTTTTTAGTCAGGGGAATGACGATGAGTACTCAACAACGCCTAATACGTGAATTGTTACCGTATGAGTTCGAACTCGAGTATAACGTAACGTAGCGGCAGCAATTAAAAACATTTGCCATACAAAAGGAAAAGATGCAGTGAACTTCATCACAGAACTTCTTGGTACTAGAAGCTTTGTGCATGTTGTAAAAATGTTGAAGATCAGACAGTGTTCAGCCGCGCAAAAGTAATATATTCTGAAGCCATGCTTCACGCAATTGAAGAAAATGTACCCTCAGCATACGACGATTGTCAAACGGCATGTCACAGTTCACTGTAGTGCGTCACCTTCACGAACTTGGGAAAACCAACAAGAGCTGCCGCATTGCTCCAGATGAGTTGACTCAGCCCAAGGCTAGAAGGAGTGTGGATGTGTGCCGACAACTGCTGTAAGATTCGCGCCATGTTTGTTTCTTAAAACTGATTGTCACTTGCAACTAAAAGCTATTTTCTTTCGAGAGCTGAATATGCAAAAACCGTGGTTAATCAAGTGCCAACTTCCAGAACTAGTGGATAAGCAGGGCCATTTCGAGTAAAAAGTCATGCACTGTATGCGGTGTGGAACCACGAGGAGAACTACCAAAAATGCGACAAACAATTCAGGAACTTGATGGCATATAGTCCTGACCTTGCCCCTTCGGATTACTATCTGCTTCGGTCCATGGCAAAGTTCCTGAAATTATGATACTTCATCAATCAACAGGAGGTCGAAACAGCAGTGACTGCCTTTTCCCCCCAAGAACAAGACGTGGTATCGAAGTAGAATCGAAGAACTGGCAGTAAACTGTATGTAGAACAATCCAACACGAGGGACTTTACAAAAGTACTTTAAATGTTGATCCGTTTTCATTGTCCTGTAAAAACACAAGTATATTGTGTACCAGAACATTGCAAGACTTATGACTTATACTTGTAAGTAATAAGAATAAGTTACTATAGATAAGTATACTCCTATCTCAATCCAGGGGAGTCATTTCAGACTTTGCTTGAGGGGGGGGGGCAAAAGCACCACCGACATTAGACTTACACATTTTGCACTAGTATATTAGTAGACTATGGATTAAAATATATGGATTCCTTAAACTCTTGGGGGGCAATTACCCCCTCCTGCTCCCCCTAAATGACGCTCCTGTCTCAATCTCAGGGCGCTTAGAATATTAAACCTACTTTACATTAAGTGATTCAGCATCGAATATTTTCATGCTACACATTTTATTTAGAGCGTGGCGCTATCTCCTCATATTGTGTTTTATCGTCCCCCTGAGTATTCGGCACATTGTGGTAAAATGTCCAAAATAGTCAGACCTCAGGAAACGTTTAGAAGTATCTAAAAATCTTCGTCAGGTTTTCGGGAGATAATGTGGTCTTTAATTATCTTTATTCTTGATATTGGAATACTTAACGTGCTTCAAAGTTTTATTTTTTTGTTTTCTCTTTTATATGTTAGACTATTATTATTGCTATTTTTAATTATATATGCCATTTCGCGAAATTTATTTTAATTCTTAGAGATACTTTCTTTTGTTATAATTTCTTAATTTATAGAGCTTATATGAACTACTCTTTTTTTAGAACTTTTATTTTGAATTCTTTATTTACAGCATGTCAATCAGTAGCCTTATCATGACGGCAACAAATAGCCTAGGTACTTACGTACCCAGTGGCGTATTTACGATTTTGTTTCGGAAGGGCCTTTGCTAACTTTCGGGGGGGGGGCTTTGCCTGAAAATGTGAAAATTCTCCAAGATATTTCATATACTTGACTATAGTAAGTAAGATTTCGGAGGGGCTTCAGCCCGGAAGCCCCCCTAAATACGCCACTGTACGTACCCCATTAAACCACAACAAATCTTTAAAATTAAGTGATTTCTGCTTAAATGATTGCATGCTATCTGACACTGCTATTCCGATTGTATTATTGCATAAGATTATACTTTTTATTATTATTATTATTATTTCGAAGTAAAACCAATGTTACAAGCGTGATTTTAAATCAAGTACCGTTTTGAAATTCGGCTGTTGCGGTTGACATCCTGGTCATGCACGCTGTATATCTACAGCTGTTGGCAAACCACAGACGCCATTACGGAAATACTCGATGGCGTTTACGTTTGTGTGTGACTAGTTAAAATGTCTCCGTCGATTGAGAATCTCACCGACTGTGAAATATGCGCTGTCATTCATTTTCTTAGTGCTAAAGGCGTGAAAGTAGCCGAAATTAAATGCCAGATTAATGAAGTGTATGGATAAAACATTATGAGCGATGGAATGGAAGGAAAACGTGTTACAGATTTTAAAGATGGCCGCACGAATGTTCATGATATGAGGAACGAAGTGGGCGACCTTCTGGCATCGATCATTAAAGACTTCGTGCAGAAAGTTGACAAAAAAAAAAGTGACAGAGAACAGATCCTTTACGATTTCGTCGTTATCTGAGAAGTTTCCTCAAGTTTCAAGAAGTGTTTTTATGAAATTGTGATTCAAAGTTAAATCAGCACCACAGCTGCAATGATGAGCTCTAAACGTCCGCGTTAAGGTGGCCATCAAATCAGGTAACAGATTTCAATGAGGATGGTATTCAAAAGCTTGTTGTACGATACAATAAGTGTCTTAATAGTTATTTGTGGAAACAATGTAGAAAAATAGATTAAGGTACAGGTTTTTATGTAACAATAAAATTGTTACGAAAAGTATACACATATATATTTATCATTTGCACTGTCTGTTAGTTCATCCTATTTTGGAGTACGGCAGTGCTTCCCAACTGGTGTGTTGTGCAGGTCCACAGAAGTCTCGCGAATTTTTAGAATTTAAAACTCCTGAAGCACTTAATACAATAATTACTTAAAATCAATTTGGAGATAGACCGTACAAGTCAATGTTAGCAGCGGCAACAGGAATGCTCAGTACTAGATAAAGAGTCACTACTTTATAGAGACTTACGCCTTTACACTTTTATAATTTATATTATTATTAACAAGTAGGCCTAATATAAATTGCGATTTCGTGAGCGTCAGTCAAAAAAAGTTGAAAACCATCGGTCTCCGGAATCCAAGTCGGCTAGGACACAAACATGGTAAAAATATCCATCCATCTCAAAGGGGAATGGGATTATATTGGATCCCAGCTCTCGCCAAGTGGGCTCTGAGGTAGACAAACACCGTGTCTCTTTCGGGTTCTTTCGGGGATCTCGCATTTCCTCCACTTTCTTCACTCCCTATTTCGTTCATTCTTATTACTGTTTCCTTCAGCTTATAAGGTGTAAACATGGGACGTAAGATTTAAAGATTTTATTTCATTTCTACTTATTAGATCACGCTAGTGAGCCCTATAACATTGTAATTTGTTAGCAAGTTTTCCATGCGCTACTTCACACGATAATTCTTGAAAAGCTAATTTCTTATTAATTTATTTATTTTTATTATTTTTACTATTTTTTTTTTTTTTTTTTTGCAATAGATAGCTAGAGCAATTACTTCGATCGATTTGATTGATTTGATTTTAGCGTCCCTTTAAGCAACGAGGCTATATAAGATGTGGACCTACTGATTAACGTGGAATGACAAAGGCGCGTACGCTAACCGCTCAGCCACGAGGGAGCCCTACCTCGATTGAGTTCTTTAACAAAGTGAATCCGTTAATATCTTCACGGCTAACAGAAACTTACATCCGTTCATTATTCCACATGATAACTTTTAAATGAAAAGGATTTATTTATTTATTTATTTTTGTAGTAGATAGCTAGAGCGATCATCCCAAGTTCTTTAAGGTTGGTGTAAAGGGACAAGTTTTGCCAATAGATGTCACTACAGTCTTCGTATCTCCCTTATGTATTTTTTTACCTTTCAGGAAAATTTACAATTTCTACATTTTTGGAGAAGGAACTTGATAACCTATCGAAGGCAACAATCAGTGCCGAGTTCTTATTTTGAATGATCTTCATTGTTGAAAGAGTTTTATTGTTAAAGGTTTGGATATCCCTTTCAACAAACAAGCCATTTCAACAATGAAGAAAATTCTAAATAAAAAAATCGGCACGGATTGTTGTCTCCGATAGGTTATGAAGTTCCTTCTCGAAAAATTGAAATTTCTAGTTTGAAATTTGTAAGAGAAATCGTGAATTTTCGTGAAAGGTAAAATATACATGAGAGAGATACGAAGACTGTAGTGACATCTATCGGCAAAACTTATCCCTTTAAACCAACCTTAAGTCAATTCGATAAATACAGGTAACGGGAACTTACATCCGTCCATTACGCCGAACCATAACTTTTGAACGAAAACGAATTTTTGAATTATTTTCTTCTTGCAATATATAGGCCTAGCTAGATAAATTATTTCGGCCAAGTTCGTTATTGAAGTCAATCCGTTAATTCTTCACGGGTGACGGTGACTTTAACAGTAGCCACCCGTCCCATACATGGAAATAGTTGCTAGAATTTATTTTTGAAGTTAAAAGATATTTTTTTTTTAGGTTTCATAGTTTTAAGACTTCCAAACTATGCTATGCATCGGAAGTATTATACAACAGTTTTGTCCGTCTGTCTGTCCGTATCAGAGCAAAAACGGTAAAAGATTTCGAGCTGCGGATTCCTGCAATCAATTCAGCGTTCCAAGAATAAATTCCATCTTCTCTACTAACCCTCTACTAAATTCCATCTTCTCTACTAAAATTTGCTACTACTTCCGGTTTCATTACTGATTTTCATAGAGCAAAAATGGTAAGAGAGATCGAGATATCTTTTTATGCAATTAATTCAACTTCCTAAGAATAGGATCCATCTTCCCCGTTAACCCTATATTCAAATCAGAAATGGTTAAAATAATTCATTTTCGGTTTTGACATTTGTCTTTATAGAATACAGTGATATTAGATAGCGATAAGCGGCTTTTTGCAAACTATTCAGACTGTCAAGAGAATATACCATCGGAACCAACCATCAACACTATACGAAAAACAGAAATGGTTGAAACTTGCTACTACTTCCGGTTAGAATAACGTTTCCATATAGCAAAAACGGAAAGAGAAATCGCGATTTTTTTTCAGTTGATTCAGTTTTGCAAGAATGGGTCCTACCCTCTCCATTAAGCCTTTATTCAAACCGGAAGTGATTCAAATTAACCATTTCCAGTTTCAACACTTATCACCATGGAACAAAAATGATTATAGATAGCAACAAGTGGTTTTCTGCAGTCGATTCAGGGTGTCTAGAAAACATATCGTCACAACCCGCAACATTCTACCAAAAGCGGAAGTGGTTGAAATTCACTACTACTTCCGGTTTCAATGCTGATTTCCGTAGAGCAAAACCAGTAAGAGATGTGAAGATGCAGTTTGTTGCAATCGATTCAGCTTCCCAAGAGTGGATTCTACTTCCTTCCTTAACCATAGATTCAGACTAGAAGTGGTTCGAATTAACGATTTCCAGTTTCAACCTTTATTACCATGGAACAAAACCAGTACGGTGTAGCGAGTAATGGATTTCTCATATGGATTCAACATTTAAGGAACAGGTTCTTTCTTTGATCGTATTGCAACCAGTAGTTAGAGATGTTCTATTTGAAATTTGAGTTTTGAATGCCCGTAAGTTGGAAGAATACCGTAGTTGTTCATTCTGAAAAGAAACTCACTTTTTTAGATTAACAGATTTTTTTTTGTTAAACCTCAAAAAATATTGGTAAGCTTAAAACATTAAATACTTTGGGTATGAGTGAATACTTTAACTACTTCACATAGGTATATTTAGGGTATGAAAGCATAAACCCCAATCCTTGAAAGGGGGTTCGGTAACCCAGACCCCATCCCTAAAGTTGCGTGAGCCTGTGTATTTTTAATAAAATCTTAATTGACGTTTTGTTAGACGATGTCTGACAAAACTGACTAAACCCCCCTGCAAAATAAAATAAAATAAAATAAAAAATAAAAAAAATTGGCGCTACTACTGTGAGCAAACAAATCTGTTTTGACGTGTATTTCGAAAAATATAATCCCGTATGAAAATTTGGCGATTAAATACTTGCCACCTTTGCCCGATCTTGCGGGTGGACATCCCTCAGATGCTCGACTACACTTTTCCTGTGTCGGCAACCATGCTGACTGACAATAATAATACCGTATTAATATTTCATAAATATATTTTTTAAATGATTACATAAATATACTTACCTTCATTATTTATTTCCTGAAGTTAAACAAATGTTTTCCATGAATACCCTCCATACCGAGAGAATGTGTTTAGCGAAATCTACTTTCCTTTACCACGATGCGACCACAGAAACAAAAAGACTACGACCACATCACAATATGGCCTGCTGATATCAAAACAATAACGCCTTCTTTGAGGTCTTTAATGTTATATAACAGTCATACACGTTTGTGTGTGCGCGTTTTTTTTTTTTTATGTCAACAGATTCCACAGGTATTCTCCTGGCTGCACAATCACTACAGCTAATTTGATCCTATCATAACACCAACAGAATCGAAGCATTTCGTTTCAGCCTTGGCCGCAAAGTGGATACTTTCTGTTACAGTAAACTTTCGATAATCCGGAGAAAAGGGAGCGAGGCTGTGGCTGAGTTGCAAAACGTACGCTACATGGATGGGTCACGTATGATGTACTTCCGCATGACGTTTTTCCACTGAGTTCCACAGAAATGTGCTATGTTTTGTATTGACTGCTAAGCACTATAATAAAAGAGAGAATTGAATTTTCCTTAAAAACTCAGAAAGGGGAAACTTAAAAATAGATAAAGCATAGAAAAAAGAATGTAAGAAAACGTACTGTCATATGAATCCTATTCCGGCTCATCCACTCTTTACCTAGCAGCCGTATAGGGGACACAGCAGCTCAGTATTAGAGCACTTACCTCTATTACGAGGGGTCGCTATTTCGGTCCCAGGACATATATTTGTACTGGACAACTCCGCGCCTGTGAGTTTTCTCTAATTTCTTCAAGGGGTTCCCACACGCAGAAGGGTGCTGTTGTGCCCACGAAATTATTTGTGGGGACAATATTTTATTAAAAATGGTACAATCAAAGAGGAGAATGGCCAACTGCGGGGAGACAAAGGTATATTTTGGGAGCAGAATATTAAATTTGGTGAATGAATGGTACATTTCTGAGGAAGAATGGTAAATTTGAGGGAAAATAGTAAATTTGTGGGAAGAACGATAAATTTGAAGAAAAATAGTAAAATATGAAATGAAATTTTCGAGTTTTACGTCCCACGATTTTGCCGGTTAGGCTAAAGGGGGCAGCGATAATGAGAAATGAATGAAATGATGGAATTAAGAAAGTGGAAGGAAACGGTAGAACTCCGAGGAAATCCACGCAGACGGTGTTTGTACGCCACAAAGTTCACTTGGCGGGGGCCGGGATCGAACCCGGGACCCCAAGTACCAGAGAAAAGAATGGTAAAATTTGGTAGAAGAATGGTAAATTTGAGGGAAAATGGTAAATTTTGGGGAAGAATGGTAAATATGAAGGAAGAATGGTAAATTTGAGAGAAAATTGTAAATTTGGGGGAAGAATGGTAAATTTGAGGGGAAAATGTTAAATTTCGGGAAGAATGGTAAATTTGAAGGAAGAATGGTAAATTTGAAGGAAAATTGTAAATTTGGAGGAAGACTGGTAAATATGAGGGAAAATGGTAAATTTGGGGAAGAATGGTAAATTTGGGGAAGAATGGTAAATTTGGTGGAAGAATGGTAAATTTGGGGGTTTCGTCCAAGTCTTTGAGTGGATGGGCAATCCTGACTTCTCCCGCTTGATTCCACATTTTTTTAAAAAAATATAATCATTGATTTTCAATAATGTCAGGATTGGTGGCTGTAATCTAGCACTGTTGGAAGCGAAATAGTGTTGTTGGGAACGGTTTATACAATGAGGGTTGATCTTGCGTGACGATTTTTGTACTAAGGATGGCCAACAAATTTTCGAAATTCCGATAGTTAGAATTTTCTTCATGTTAGATCGAATTTCTTATTCTTTCCATCTCATATGTAATTAACATTCAGAGATAAATGTCCTCTGGAAAACCTCGGCGTTTCCCATTAGGATCCTTTGAAGTTCTCAATAATGCAAACCACTCTACTAAGGATCACGGACAGTGATGAACCGGTCACGATTGAGTGTTTTCCTCGGACTCGGTCTGACCCAGTAAGCCGGAAGCAGCCAAAATATGAGTTCTGCAGCATTAGTGCTGAATTCTATAGAGGAATAATGATATTCATTACTCCAGATCGAATAGTGATTTGTTTGATTTTCGGTGTGATATTTCTTAACTAGAACCTGTGTTATGACTTGAATATATAAAAATAATTGCAAGTTTATTCGTCTTTCCATACTAAAAAGAAATAACATAGTGGTTTTTGAACATATACTATGCAAAAAGATTTAACATAAACATAACGCTGTTTGTGCTCAGTTGGTTTTAGACTATATTAAAAGTGAAATATTTTACAGATTCGCTCAATCAAACGTTGACGATCGCTCATAAGAAAATTATTTAACTTATCTTCTCTCTTATTCTGACGCACCGTGACTCTGTTAAACCTTGTAGTTATCTTTCAGTGCAATGCGTTGACATTCAAAGATGCACAAAACAATCGAGAAAGAAAATTTTATAAATTCTGTCAGAAGACAGCGAGAGAGAGGAGAAAATCATGTTTGTTAGACCTACATTAGCAGTCTCACACACATTCTCCATGTGTATTACGATGTTTCGTCGTCTCTGGCTTACATTAAGTCTGCTCGGGTCATGGATCAGACCGGGTCTATCCAAGGTCATGGATCTGTCTGGGTTATCGGGTCACTTGGGTCACGGGTCTGACTATCTCAGTGTCTTGTTCCATCACTGTTAGAAATAGAAACTGTAAATAGAATTGACTGCAAGTAACCATATGTATTTTGACATTTAATGGCATCAAGAAATAAGGCACCTCAATGGTCTTTCGAGATGTTAGGTCTCAGCTTAGGTTTTGGAAACTAGAACACTAGCAAAACTACGATACTTTAGCAGTAATCTCTTTTCTGTGCTTCTATTTTTTTCCCGTTTTGCATACACCAGAAACGAAAAGTTGAAGTGAAAAAAAAAAAAAAAAGGCTGAAATAAGAAACGCATTATTTTAGCATTTATGACACATATTTATCTTAATCAAAAAGTCACGCAGTAACTTTCTATTATAGAAATAAAAGGTAATGTCAACGGTCCATTAAATGGCTAGTTTCTTACGTTGAATCTCTCATTTCTTAAAATGGATCATTTTCAAAATCAAATGAAACGCACTTCCAAATAGACATGAAATAACCGTTTATAATTCATTTTCAATCCCTTTTCCACACCGTTCTCCTTAAGTCATATTCAAACTGAAAATAATAGTATAACATGTTATCAGTACGTTTTTGGTCAATCAGGATATTGTAGTTTATTTCATCATATTCATACAACGTTGAAAAGATCATTCTGATGAAACGATTGGCTTGAATGGACCGGTCCAATGAAGAAAACTCGCAAGAGCCAATTTAGGTAACTAGTAGGTTGAGAGTGTAAACTTAACGTTGCATTGTAATCTTCAAACACACACTCTATTTTGTAACTAAAACAATACACTTGACGTTAATATAAATTTAAATCTAGGTACTTGACTGTTATTGATGTAAATTCACTTGAAGTGGCAGAACAAAAGATATCACCAACACATCATTCGTTGTTCTCAGCTGTAGTGAGTGCACGTCACAAAAGATTGTTCTCGAAGCATTCCTTTCCTCTTTTGCAATCAATGTACTCAACTATTATGCTTTCAAAAACTCTATTTTGCAAAATATTAAGCGAACCAAACCAGAGACGGGTTCAAATTCAACAACTCTCCCCCACTTCGTGTATGATAATTTTCTACTTAAATACCCTGATAATTCCCTGACTTTACGAAAAGTAAAAATAGCACATTAAGAACTTGCAACACTATTACTATTAAATACTAAAACTGTAGTTAGAACACCAATCATGAGTATTTATGAATTTCTTGCGGAAAAGACTGCAATAGTTGTGTCCAGTGTAACGTACATACATCTTACGAACTAGTGGGACAGGTGGCTCAGTTGTAGGGTTCTCACCTCTGGTGTGTGGGGTCCCTGGTTCTATCCTCATCCAAGTAAGTTTGTAGTGGACAACATCGTGTCCGTGGATTTCCTCGGGTTATTCCCGTTTCCTCCCGGAAACTGAAACTTTAATTTTGTATGTACACTGTGACAAACCAAACTCTTTCATGTGGTGTACTCTGTGACACTTCTACTTGTTGCACTTAAAAATAATATATATATTGCGGGTAATCGATCTTGTTTGGATGTATAACATGAATTTTTCTAACGTTGAATTGCGAGTATAATCATTCTCTGGTTATTATGGATCTCACACACGGTGGCACATCGCGCATAAATGGTTAGGATATAACCGTAAATTGGAAAGTGAATCAAAGTTTTAATTTCAATACCCATATTTATATCGTGCAGGCCATGAGTAAAAGTGGATGTGAAAAGGTAGGGGGACGGTAGGTATCGGCATGACGTTACGCCGTCCCCTTCTTTCTTTGCCCATTGTAATTTCTTTAGGAACTGGGGAGACGCCGTACATATTTTTTGGAGGTCATGGGACGGCATCTCCCCACGTTCCCCCGCACTTTTATCCCCCTGGTGTAGGCTAAAGGAGACAGATCACTAATGAAAGTGAGCGATTAAGAAAGAATTGACGGAAAGAGTATGTGCAAGGAAACAGGGAATCTCGGGAGAACTCAGGAACACAATGTCGTTATGTCTCATAAACCTCGGTGCTGCTGGAATATGTTCACTCTAACATACAAACAAACTGAACTTAAAACAAAACAGGGGCGGATCCAGGACAGACTTCTGGGGAGGTGGTGAGTTTTAATACTGTTACTAAGGGCTACTTTTAAGAGCTCCGGACTCTGGGATGGATTTTATTCATATATATAAAATAAGAACATTTCCTCTTCTGGGAGGGGGCGATTGCCCCGATCGCCCCCCTGGACCCGCCATTGAAACAAAATGCTGTTAAAGATTAATATTGAACCTGAATGACGTAAATATAAGAAATTCGTGACAGATCCACGGAGAGGGCGGTAGAAGAACTTCTATCTAGAGGCGCACCCACGGGGGATTCACCGGGTCTGAACCCCCGAAAACTTCCTAACTCAACATACATTTGTACACTTTCTCATTAAAACTATACTTGATTTAACAGGGAAATGATTGATATAACGTGAAAATTTGATCTTACGTTTCGAAAAACAACCTAGTTCTATAATTTTTTTTATTACTTATCGCTGTTTGAAGGATGAATAATACCCGTTCAACACTACATAGACGTAGTGGATTGTAATATTGGATTTCCCAAAGCTTGGAACACTACCAACAAAAAATTATGGGTGCGCGTATGCTACTACCTTTTACTGTCTGAACTCAGTTGGTTTTACGATACACTGAGCTATATGTCCTTCTCCCAACTAATAGTAGCAGTCTATTATAGTTCCCTACAAATGCTACTGACGTTAACGTTATATAAAGCTTTAAACTAACATTTAACATTAACGTATTCTATAGACGGTATAACTATATTGTCCTTATCTTAAGAACTCGAAGTGGGGGAACGGTTTTCTAGATTTTAAGGAGTTTGGTTTACCAGCCAAAACTTCTTTATATATTTACCTTGTTTGTCCGTCCGCCCG
>NW_027657866.1:0-17936 GCF_964235325.1 Thermobia domestica
AGTTGAGAATGCTCCAAGAGCATTGCCAGAACGAACTTAAAAAGAATGGAGAGATGGACCGGGAAGGATAACTGTGATTGTTCCAACATGTAAAAGTAAATCTTTTTATTCACCTCTCCTGTTTTTCGCAAACATTCGCGAAATATCATCTGTCTCTGACTTACACCCGAGAAAAGGCTCCTCAAATCTAAAAAAATCGAACTTTTTTGTCCAAAATCTGGGGAACTGTGGCCAGTAGCCAGTTGTCCACTGGGTTACTATTTGGTAACGAAATGTTCACCATCCTCTTAGGTATTGCCAATACAAATATGATCTTTCTATGACTTACGATTCCCGAGATATGGATCCTTAAATCTCCCGAAATCGGAACTATTTTTGGGCCAAATATGTCGGGAACAGTAAGTCATAGAGAGATGATATTCGTGCTGATCAATATATAAGAGCATGGTAAACATTTTAGTACCAATATTCACTGGTGGACACTGGTCAAACTAGTGGCCACTTGGACAGTGACCACCGGTTACTATTTGGTACCAAAATTTTCACCATCCTCTTACATATTGATCAACATCATCTCTATATGACTTACGGCTCCAGAGATATGGATCCTTAAATCTCAGGAAATCGGCCATTTTTTGGCCAGTATCTCGGGAACGGTGAGAGTGACGCGAAAAATTCCATCACTTTCTCAGATAATTTTTGATGCTCTATCGAATAAAGGCCTCAAAATTGAAAAAAAAAAAATCGCAAATAACAGACAGACGGACAGACAGACACACAGACATAGAGAATTCAGTAACCAACTTTTTAAGTTCGTTGAAAATAGATTTACCTGCAGTAAACGTGGTTAATAACTTGATTAATAACAACATTGCATGAATTCCGTTCACTCAAATTAATTTGAACTAAATCAATATATTTTCTAATTGCATTACAATTTATGGTTTCGCTCCCTTGTGCTGTAGCCTTTGACGAAGTACTTAGGACGGATGGATTAGGAAATCTGAAGTTACAGCAGGGTCTAGTAAATATTAAAAGATTGCTTCCATTTATTTATAATCACTCATCATGAATTACACAGCAACATCAACAAATCTTAAATTAAAAATAAGACGCTAACACCAGTAGTTTTAGTTGTTTCTTCACCTTTGTGTTGTCTTTCTTCAATACTCTTAATATTACATTATAGTCTGTAGTATATAATCAGGTTTTGTGATTTGACACCACTGGAAAAAAATAAAGAAAGAAAGAAACTGCTAAATCTATTTGTGTTACTGTTTAACTCACGAAGATTGATTATAATTAAGAGCATTCCATTTATATTTATTAGACTACAGCAAAAAAATGATTTTTTTAACGTGTACTTAAATTTCTTAACCTACCTGTATTAAACGCAGCGACGAAGACTACATCACTACACTCCGCGTCACCCGAATTGGCACATGGCATCAGCCAATAAGTTAGCAGTGCGCTGTTTCTATATCTTTAGGGAGGAATCTAATCATCCACAACTAATTTTGTTCGTATTTGTGGACAATTATGAATAATCAGATTCGTCATTGAAGGTTTGGTATCAGCGCACTGCGAGCTTATTGGCTGACTCATGCGTCAATTCGGGTGAGGCGGAGTGTAGTAGCCGAAACCATAAGCGGAAGTTACAATACTGCACAGAAAATTTGCTTACATTTATTAATGATAATGAGATGTTTGAGTATGATGACCGCCATATTTTAAAATTAAATTACGCCATCTGTAAAGATTGAAATTCTATATAAATAATGTCTTACTGTGCGGATGAATATTCCGGATGCTAAGTCAAGCGGTAAGGATGTTGTCAATGCTGTCATTTCTTGTGCAATCCTCATCATTTGCTGTCCTTTGGGCGCTAAAGCTTTCTTAAACTCGTTGCTGTATGAGTGGGCGTTCGCTCCTTCAACTGAAAAATTATAGTTTTGGATTAATTATATGGGCATACAGTTTAATCACTTTATTTAAAATTCCCACAATTACACAAACAGATGGTTATTGTACGTATATTATAATATTGTTATTTAATTTAGTATATGCCTGATCTTTGGCTTTGGTCCATGAACTAATTTCTCAGTTTATTATTATTATTATTATAAGTGAAGAAAGGGGTCTTTTAAGACAATACTGTAAACAAATAAGGTCAAACAAAGTTGTATGCAAACTATTTAACACACATGACCAACTACTTACCTTCAATATCACAGCTGAGAAACTGTAAGTCTTTCAATGCTTGCTGGTACGTAGTAGCTAAGGCCTCAACAGAATTAACATCCATTACTTGTACTTCTGCGTTCATTGGAGCAGATGTTTTCTCATTTCCCAATTCATCTAAAAATCCCTCTGCTTTCAAAGCTTCGATGATTTTAGCATGAAGATTACAGTAATCCCTACAAGAAGTACATTAAGAAAAAAATATTAGCAAATCTCAAATTTGCTTCATTAATTGACTTTTAAAAATGACTATGTCAGTGTCACGATCTGTTTATTTCCATAAAATGTTATAAGCATCTGTACTACTCCACAGAGCTTCTTTGTGGCTATATGGTTAGCGTACGCGCTTTGAGCGTGAGAAACTCGGGTCCGATAACAAGTGGGAGCTCATGGAGTCCAGATTCCACGTTAAGCTGTAGGTCCACGTCTTATATCGCCTCGGTGCTAAAAGGGACGTTAAACTACAAAATCAATCAATCTTCCACTCTACCTTTTTTACGATCGCTCATTGAACTATAGAGCATATATTCAAAATAATAACAATACTTATGATAACTATTTACAAATTACAAAATTCTATAATCTATTCATCAAGTATTTCCAGGAAGTTATTCACTTGTGAGCAGCCATCATCATGAGCATAAATATCGGATTCCAGTCCAGGTGAGTACCAGGTCTTTCCGACGATTTCTTTCATTCCATCAGTCTTCATCCTATAACTTCTTCTCATCTTATTCCCCTTCTAGTTTCTTTCGTAGAGTAGCTTCACTCACAACACTTTTACTTTTCTTCGAAGGAATACCACCCTATTCAGTGGGTTCTTTGAAATTTCATATACACACTTCTTTCTCATCCACAATATATGTTTCCAAAAGGACTGGGAAATATTTTTTCTTTCGTAACTATTCAAGGAACTGTAATACTTTTTGGCATGTGAGTTACGAAAGAGCAGGAGTACATGAAGGTAATTTTATCCAAGTATGTGCAGACAGGGCCGGTACAACGGGCGCCAAACTTTCCGAAAAGTTTTTTTTTTTATTTTTTTAAAGGAAAATTTCCCCAATTACCTCAAATTTTTCTTCTGGTATACGTTATACTATTGTGAATTCGATCGCATTCGAAAACTTCTTTTATTCTGAAAAGAATGAAGTATGAACCTCAAGCTCGAATGGATAGTGCCAAAGCAGTAGACACTTAACTGAAAGTCGACATTTTCGCTTAAAAAGACCGGAATGTTAAAGAGTTAAGCAATTAAGTTGAATTTTTCAGATGTCTCCATTATTTTGATAACTATCATTAAGTCCAAAAAAATTACAGAAACACAGATGAATATTTGCCCTAAAATATGTATGTCAAATGTTATATACCATATCAATTATCTTTAGTGTTTTATTGTACTTTGAAAAAATTAAATACGCGTTCAAATTTTACCAAATTGTTTTTGCGTAATCGTTCGCATTTTTATTTCATTTTGCGCTGCAAAACATATTATATGGTACGTTTCAACTACTGTACGTTATTTATTCGCCTGTCTTAAGTGAGAAGCTAAACGTTTCTAAACTACGGAAATACATACGTGTATTAAAAAATCTAAAGTGTTGCTATATAACAGAACAGGCGAATCTAGGCTCCTACTCCAGTTCTTTATTACAACCCAAACCACTAAAATATTCCACATATGGTTTATATATATATTAAAATACGTATATGGTCATGTTTATTTACTTTTACATAATCTAAGCTTTAGTTACTAGTCGAACAATGGTGTAACAGTTCATAAAATAGTGTGAGTCAAAATTATTTGAACAACTGCAAAATCTGTTAAAGTTGGTGAGGTAAATGCAATAAAACACTTGCTGTTCACGGAGTTCTGCAGACGGCGGTAATTCGATATTGTGAGCATACTTTTTAAGGTTGTAATTATTTATTTATTTATTTATGACTTCTTTTACGTGGCGAAGTTAAGGCTCTGCAGCCTTCTCCGAGCACTTAACCACGTGCATACATTAGATATATTAAAAAAAAATACCAATATATAGAAAATATTAACAATTACAAAAGAAGAGTACTGAACCACATAAAAAAACGAATATACTACTTAAGTAAAAAATGGTTAAGCACTTCAAAAACTAAAATTGCATATTGCATATAGCGGTACTAGAAGTATGAACATATAAGATGTACAAATTAACATAGGTTACCTATTGGTTGTGTGTTCATATGTGGGTTATTAATAATCTGGTAAAACGAAGATGCCTCATGTGCTACCAGTATCCTTATCTTTACTTAAGAGAAGGGAATTTACAGATTTTTTAAATTTGGCAACTGTGGAAACGTTATGTATTAATTGAGGTAAACTGTTCCAGAGGCGTGTAGTACTTACTGTGAAGGATTTTGAGTATGAATCAGAATTGTGACTGGATGTGGAGAGCAAGAAATTATCTTGTGATCTTGTGCTTCTAGTATGAAAGTCTGATAAATATAAAAATCTACGGGCTAGATACGATGGTTCTGACGTAGTAAGTATTTTGTGCAATAGGGTAAGATTATGTAAATTTCTTCTTCCAACTAACGTCAGCCATGACAGTTTTTTATAAAAAGATGTGAGATGTTCCCTGTAAGTTATATTGAAAATGAATCTAATGCAGGCATTTTGTATTCTTTGCAAGCGTTTTGATTGATTTTCTGTTAGATCAGAATATACTGAGTCGCAATAGTCAAGATGTGGGAACACCAGTACCTTGACAAGTTTGATCTTCAAAGATTCTCCGATTGTTGTATACAATCTATGCACATTATATTTGTAAAGACAAGCAAGTTAGTGCATCACGTTAATTCCTAATAGTATATAGTTACGCTAATAGCTGTCGCCAGCTGCGCTGCCGCAAGCTTGCAGGCAATTTGCAGATTTAAAACTACAGGGTGTAAACTTAATTTCTGACCCACCCTATTTTTTAAGTACTTGATTTTTCGCGTTACGCAGTTCTCACAGATCATCAAACTGACCTCTATAAAGTTCCATATCTTAATTACCACTCTTTCATAGGTTAGTTTTGACCTAATAATTTTTTATATCTACGTAACTTCCGTTTTTTGTGTTTATCTGTGTATGTTGTTATCACGAACCAGTCTTGTTTACATATACTGCGCATGACGAGGTCTATTTTGTAAGCAATATTGTTCGTTATCGGACAAATGATAGCATTGTTGCCTTTGGCATTATTTAGTGAGTAAACTGTAAAACTTCCAGCGATACTGCTTCAACCAGTGTAAAATTGTGAGCATTTGTTTGGCGCCATCTGTGCAGGAAAATTACTCAAACTGATCAGAAATTAAGTTTACACAAAAAAGAAATCAGTTTGATCCCCTATTAATGTGAATTTATTGGATAAATTTGCACGGATTTTGAAACCACATACGTGTATATTTAAAATGTACTCTTTTTAAAATAAGTGAAGTGCTTTTCAAAGTGCAAACTCATATTTTTAAGTGCGAGTGTACAACATGCAATACAGTACAATGTCAACAGATAGGGAAATGCTTCGCCATAAAATTCAAGTGCTTAGTGTAGGTGGTGAAAGTATCCGAAACATAACTAAGAAACTGAGAATTAGCCGAAACACTGTAAGGAAATGGATGCGAAAGAATGAAGGGGATGTTAAGGATGCACAAAGAACAGAGCAGTCAACTAAAGTTACTCCAAGAACAAAGAGGCAAATACGGGAATGGGTTAAAGAGAAACCAGGTGTTGGAACAAGAACTGTAGCTAAAAGAAAAAGCTTTTCTGAAAGATATCAATCTCAGGCAAAGAAGATTAGCCACATGGCAGTCTCTACATATCTTCAGACTATCGGCTGGGGAAGAAAATGTTATGTGCAGCCTAGAAAGCCACTGCTTTCGCAAAAAACATATCCGACCGCTACAACTTTTGTAAGAGACTGCAAGATGAACGCTTTGCTGATGACTTTCGTAAGGGCCGGATAAAATGTGCTCACGTGCTATTTACCGATGAGAGTCTGGTGGAGCTCTTTCCTATACCGAACCGGCAAAATCATCGGGTTCAAACATCGTCTCCTGAAACGATCCCTCCTATACGGAGTCCCAAGTTCAGCCTAAAGGTAATGGTGGCAGGAGGAATTTCAAGCTATGGGCAAACGGAATTAACTGTTGTTGAGAAAGGAAAGACGATTGACTCCCAATACTACCGAGATAAAATACTTCCAGTTTACCGAGCGTGTCTTACTAATCCCATCATATTTCCTGTTCAGCAGTACGCGATTTTGATACAAGATGGAGCCAAATGTCACACTGCAAAGGCAATGATGAATGTGATCGCCGAAGAGTTCTCCGGAGTGTGGAATGATTAGCCAGGTAATAGTCCGGACCTTAATGTTATTGAGCACTTATGGTCTCGACTGCAGGTCAGCGTGTTTCAGAAACCAAGGCCACGCAACAGAAAAACTTTGATTCAACGCCTCAAGGAAGAGTGGTCCGTCATCACACAAGAGGACTGTCACAACCTAGTGGAGAGTTTCCGAACTAGGATCTTACAATGCTTGGAACGTCAGGGAAACAGTACTGATTACTGATAAATTGGACATCTTTCTTTTCAAATAAATCAGAAGTGCAACGTTTCTTCATTGTATTCTTACTTATTCATGCATTTCATAAAATTTCTAGGTGGGTCAGAAATTAAGTTTACATCCTGTATTTGATTATCGAATTTCACTTTAAAAATTGCATTGTTTCAATTTAATTACTGAGTGACGATCTAATTTTGTACCTTAAAATGTACTGTTGCTATTTAATTACTTGAAAATGGATACTAAACACGAACATGCTTTACTGTTTATTATTATTATTATTATTATTATTATTATTATTATTATTATTATTATTATTATTATTACTATTATTATTATTATTATTATTATTATTATTATTATTATTATTATTATTATTATTATTATTATTATTATTATTATTATTAAGGCAAAGGCCATAACCCTATTTTGATTTGAGCATTAATATTTGTTTAATCGCGAATTAGCTGGTGGACAAACTACAAAATACAGCTCTTAATTAAGCACCATTAAAACCTATAATGAAAAGCAACTAATACGAGGAGCAGTCAAAACGTTCCCGAAATTCTGTTATATCTCTTTATTAGCACAATATAAGTACACATTTACTTAATCGCCTTCTAAGTTGGCACCTTCAGAATAAAAACACTTGTTCCACCGCTCCGACGAAAAGCTTTTTTTGGTATCTTCCGAAGTTCAACCATTGCTTTAGTTTTGATCTCTTCGACGTTGGCAAAACGAGCCAAATATTCGATGGTGCTAAACTGTTTTTAAGGCTATCAAACTCTCTGAATCAGATTTTCCGCAATTTGAACAAGAACTTGATGTTTGCATATTGCTCGATCTGTGAAATTGCACCGACTGATCACTACACGCTCCTCCGTTCAGCTACCTTACTCGTACACTGTCTGTTATGACCTGTTCATACTTGTCAATTTCATAAGTAGACAACTTAAGGACTGTGTTATACAAGATTTATTGTGATTGCATCATAAATAACAAAACTACAACAGTATTTCGGGAACTTTTTGACTGCTCCTCGTATTTAACACTGGCTCCTTGAACTGTACAAATTACATTTGATTATCATGTAATTGCTGGACGTAATTTGTCAGAGAAAATACTGCCTAATACGAATACCGAAATTATGGAGGTACACATAACAGGGTCCCTACTGATCTGGAGAAATCTATTTCCTTGACTTCTTCCTGACCTTTGGCAAGAAATTCGCTGACTCATGACAGATGTCGGGTGACGTTGATATATAAATAAGGAATAAATAACGGTGAATATTTATATATGAAAACATTTATTCTATAGAGACAAATAGTAATCAATTGTTCATCGTATATTCCACTTACCTCCCATAAAAATCTGAGCAACGTTCCATGCTGTGATAATTAATGGTTGACTAAGCTGAAATTGGTGTACAATTAATGTTACAAAAAAAAATATTTCATAAAATTTCCCTGATTTCCAGTCTTTCTACCTGAGCAGTAGGAACACTGCATAAATAAGCTTGTTTAAAACAATTCTTACCTGGCTATTTTTTCTTCAGGTGGATTCTTTGACGCATGAGAATTTGCACCGGAATTATCCGAAGCATTAGGAATGCTTCCATTCGCTGCCGTTGATCCAATTCTTCTCAAGAGATCGCGGGCCTAACAGAAAAGAGAAATAAATATTAAAGCATATGCATTGCATTGTATTACTGCACATTCTACAAAAAAATTAAATTATATTCTTCTTTTAAAATCTCTGAACTGTTAGTCATTTATCTGGAAAGTAAGGAACTATACGACTTAGAGAAGATTACTCTTGGTTCTTTATTTTGTCACAAATCCCACTACGCTAAGAAAAAGTCACTCATGTACGATCGTTTAAGACAATACACGCAAAATTTTCATAATTGAGACACTCATAATGTCCCTGATACACTCCCTGAAAGAGATGTCTTTAATCCAGACAATATGTTTTTAAAATTAATCGAAGATTTTATTCAAACATTGAGACACATTTTTCGTGTTACTTTTCGTAGCTTGAAAGTAAGATTTGGACATAAAAGGTAAGACTAGCTGTTCTTCCAATCACTGTTTACGTAAAATCTTAGGTGAGTTAAAAAAAAATGACTGGACTAAAAAAAAATGGTTGATTAATTGACTTATTCAGGGACAGGATTGGCAAAACCCTGGCTTTTTGGCTTAAACTATTTTTGTTGTTGTTGTTTAAACCAGAATTTTGGTTTAAACAGATTTGCTTTATTTACTTGGATTACATTTGAATAGAAAAGGTTTGTTTGGCCTAGGCGTCCTTATTCAACAACAAAGTTATGAAGGACAGGATCTACAGTTTAAATAGGGCTGCAAGATCTTAACGTTTCTCTCGCAAGTTTACGTCTTTCTGGCACGTTATACATTTCTATTTTTCTAGTTTTTTTCAATACATCGAAAAAAATCATATCCTGGACACTTTAAAAAATGTTTTTATACAATTCTGTTGGAGCTATTTTTGTCATTTTAATTAGAGGAACTCATTTCTAATCTCTTTTAACAACGCAACCCAACGATATAAATTTGTTTTTAGAGGGAAAAAATACAATAGGTTTTTACCTCCAATCTAGCCAACATGCAAATCTTATGATTAATAATAATTTGGTTTTAGCATGTCAACATCGTTTTGATCATATCCCAATTTTGATCGATCGCAATATATTGATGTGAAGAACAGAAACTGGTGTAAACTAATAAAAGCACAGCTCCAAGTGCCTGTGAATTTTGAAAAAAAAAAAAAAAAGTTAAGAAATGCAATCTTCATCAGAATAAGTTAACGGGCAACGAAGATTTGTGTAATACATTTGGTTGGTTGGATTTGAGTGTAGTGTCTCTTTCAGACCTTGAGTGTTAGGACGTTATATGAGGAGAGGATGTGCAGCTTAACGTGGAATCTGAGTGACATGATCTCCCAATGAGAACTGTAATATACCTTTTCGTATATGTTTTATGTATTGAAATTGTTTTTTAATGAAACTGTCCCAGTTTCCAGTCAAAATCATTCTGCGTTGAGTTGAGCTGATTTTAGTTTAGCGTCCCTTTCAGCAGCGAGGCTATATGAGACGTAAACCTACTGATTATATGTGAATCCATATCAGTTTGTTTTATGTAAATCTTCAATATCACATGGCTATATTATGTTTTACCTAAAAATCATAAGATCTTCCTTTTGCCCTCTGAAAAATCTGGCAAACCCTAAGCTTAAAGTGGGACTTAGCACTTTTGAACACATTTATTTACCCACCAACTTCCCTTCAGATCCAGACAGTAGTTACTGAGAAAAAAAAATGACATACAAGCTAAGCCAAGCCTGTCCCTGGTCGAGTTTGGCCACCAAATACAGCGATCTTTATTCCTTAGACGATGGGCTTTTTGTCCACGAAAATTGGTTCAGATCCAGTCGGTAGTTATCTAGAAATAAAGTACCACATAGAAGCCAAACCGAGCCTATCCCTGACTGAGTTTGGCTTCTAAATATAACGACCTTTATTCCTTAGACGATGGGCTACTTGCCCACCACATTTGGTTCAGATCCGGCCAGTATTTACAGAGAAATAAAGTACTATACAAATCAAGCCGAGCCTGGTCGAGTCCTTCCACTAAATATAGCGATCTTTATTCCCTAGACCATGCGCTATTTGGCCACTAAATTTGGTTCAGATCCGGCAAGTAGTTATTGAAAGATAAAGTACCACATACATACATACACACACCTGGGGGGAAACTGCGCGTTCCTTTATGCTTACGCCAAGAGCTAAAAACTGAAAACTATGGAGCCAGTGCTGGAGAATCGCAGTGGTGTAGTATTCTGCTTCAGGACAATGCAGAACCACTTACTGCCAGCGTTGGCCTTGACACTATTATCACACTGGTTGGAGAACTATTGAATCCCCTATATTTCCTGGATATTGTATTGTCGAATTACCATTCACTTCGTTTGCTAAACAATCCTTTGTAGCGACAACGCTTCCGAACCCTCAACGACGTGACCACGCACTAAACGACTTCCTTGATCCGCATTCCCCTGAGTTTAACTACAGCTGGGACTACTTCTGATTTTCCAGCCACGCCTTACTCCATGTAGATTCAAAATCAGAAAGTTCTTTTGACAAAATAACATTAACTCCTTCTTTAAATGCTTTATTCATGTTATCTTTAATAACACGATTCTTCATTCTGATCAAACCTTATTTTCTCGAACACATTCTTTGAAATATATTTTCTTTTTTTTAAATATCAATGATAACAAAGATACCAGAATTTATCCAACATATACTTGCTCAAGGTTAGGGAAATATATATAAATATATTGTCATGAAGCTCTGAAAAACTTACCTGTTTTTCCAACCTAGAGATAAGTAAATACAGTGGTTGCTTTTGATCTGGTAAGTACCATAATAACGGAACAAGCTTCGGAATGGATGCTGCAACAAGGAAAATAGTAAAAATTAATGTTGAACCCTTATTGTTACCTGTTAACATCAATGTATGTACAAAAATGGAATGAAATATTTAATTTAACGCTCCCTGTTATGTCTTGTGGGTTTAAAGACATGGATGATAAGAGAAAATACAACTAGAGGCACATGCTTTCTAACATAAGCTTGCGTGGCAGGGACTCTTATAGTAACTTTCCTCACCGCAAACGAATGGTTTTCTACAAAGAAAACGTATCGTTCACAGTTATGAAAATAATGATTACTTACTTAGCTCAAATATGAACAGTTTTAGCTTGTACCACGAAGTAATTTTGTTTTAATCAAACGGTTTCAGTGTGCACTGACACATTTATCGGTAACTTCTAAATGTTGCTCAAATAGTTGCACATTTAGAAGTCCTTCCTGGTGTTGGTGAGGATTCCTTCTTTGCTGTGGAATCTTCCTAAGATATAGAATAAACAAGATCACCTTTCAAAACTGTAACGAACTTAGCTTCATGAAAAATACGATGTACAGTTTATAGGTTTATCTCTGTTTTAAATTTGTTGTCCTCCCTGAGTAAAAATTGTTATGAATTCCCTGAATGAATCCCCTGTGATGAATTCTCACTCATCGAGAAAAATATCGGCACAAACTTTAACAGTTTGATTAAAATCTTCGTTAGAACGAGAACTGTAGTAGTGTAATCCCCTACAGCTCTATTCTCTTTCTTCCGGAGTTTTTTGTAAATAACGCAATAAACTGAACTCTCTGGCACAAAGCCACGAAATGGCTATGCTGGTTAGGTGTTGCAAGCTCGAGATTTTGAAGATTGCTGTTAAAACCTCTTAATTTTATTTTACTCAATGTATTTTCGGATAGTACATGGAAATGACAAAAAGAACTAAATTTTTCTTTCGTCATATATTCTACAACTGCGAATTCAATAAAATTCAATGCGTGAACAATGTTCAGATATTGAAACAAAGAGAAACTTAACTATTAGTTAACTCTACTACTTGCCCTACCCATTAAGCTTCCATTTTTTTTCGGTCCGACATTTTATTCTGCTAGTCCCAACATAACAAATACGTGCTGGCAATCATTTGTAGAAGCGGTTAGCGTACGCGCCTTTGGCGTGGGAGACCCGGGTTCGATTCCCGGCGGGAGCTCATGTGGTTCGGATTCCACGTTAATCAGTAGGTCCACGTCTCATATAGCCTCGCTGCTGAACGGAACGCTAAACTAAAATCAACTCAACTCAACTCATTTGTAGATGGACTTCTTACGGTAAATCTTTAACTAGGAACGATTTAACAAGCAATGTAAATAAATATTCTACACACTTTATACATAAATATTGAACAATGTTCGAACAACAACAAGTCTGATCGTTGTTCCTCCTGGCAAACGTAATATTGGGGTTGGTTTCCATAGTTAAGTGAACATTTCTTTGTGCTTTTTTAAAATTGTTTAACGTGTATTGACATAAGTGCATATGTAAATTTATAATACTTGTCCAATCTCTATTTTTGGTTTCTGAAATGCCTGTATACCCAAATTAATCAGTATTAAGATTAAGATTTCGGTCAGTTAAAAGTATTGTAATAGCCCCTGCCAATATTTACAGAGGCAAATATGGACGCACAACTAGGGAACGGGAGGGGGTGAATGTTCTACCTTGATTTCCGGCTTGCGGCAAGCTAACTTATTGCGCAACCCCGTCAATTAGTTACAGCAAGCGCCTGGCATGCTGGTGGTCGGGATTTGAATCCTCGCCAGACATTTTTTAAAAATTATTTTTCATTTTTTAAAAATCTATTTTCTTCAATAATTGTATACAATTCTGAGTTCAGCTTTACCACTTCGATCCTGAAAATATAACTGACATTTATTCAACACTTGAATTTATATAGTCATATTGACTTTTAAGTTTTTGTAGAATATTTCAGAGTTTTTGTAGAATATCACACATGCTCGATATACTCTGTCTTACAGACGTGAAAGATTCATTTGTAATTCAGTCTTGCAAGGGGTAAGTTTTAGCAGCACAAACACAACCAATCCTTGAAAAGTTTCTGTACCACTCACGAATTGTTTTGTGTATAGCTGGCTGGTTGGCTTGGAATAACTAATAACTGATTTGAGGTAATGCAAACCCTATAACTGCAACACTAATACTCCTAGCAGAGAAAAGATATATCTATGGCTGATCTTGTTCTAAAACAATTGGTAAGATTTTCATCTGATTATCCTTCTTTCTGCTGTGTCCCAGTTTTCTCCTTTCTTTCTTTTCTTGCTGAATCTGGAAGCTTTGGAAGAAATCATGATACGCACTGTGTTAGTATCACTCGAGTGAATTTTCTGAAATGCATTTTTAAAGCACACACGGGAAAGAGGGGTTTTATTTCTACTAAGATATAGGGAAGGAGCTCTCCTTACTTGCACTGAATCTAAATCGTCTAATAGATTCAAATTGTGCAAAACTTCTTTATTTTTTTTATACCACTGATTCAGAAGCTATGCCACATATAAAATGAAACCACTCATGGTGTTTAGTAAATCCTTTACTGATTATTTAAATTTGACTACTCTTTTCAATACCGAGGCTACGTGAGATATGAACCTACAGCTTAAGGTGGAATCCACACCACTCTGATGCGTTCAATGCTCTCCCAATAGGAAACGAACCCTGGATCACGTGTACCAAAGGCGCGCGCGCGCTAATTACAGTATAAACAGGAGAGGGTAACAACATCTTTGGTTTGTATTTCAATTACTATATGCACAAAACGGCAATCCGTAGAGTTTCTGGAATACCTTACTTAGATTATAAAAGGGAAGCCTTTGATTTTGTCATTAAATTGCAACTCAACAATTACAAATTTGCACACGTTACAAATTTTCTCTGCAGTAACAACAAATAAAACAATGTTTTCAGGAATAATATAATTCTATTGTTTATAAAATGAATTAGATTGCTTGATTGTGCTTACCTATTTCAAATATAATATCCACTACACATTTGTAAACCTGAAAGAAGAAAATCAGAGTAATTAGAAAGGTTATTCACATTATTCAAGAAAGAAAGAAAGAAAGAAAAGAGAAAAAAGGATATTTAAACAGTAAAGTCCATTCATTTTTATATTTTTCCATATTAGAAGTCCATATAATTTTTTTTCGCATTTTCTTTTAGAAATTACAGTAGAACCATTAATACTCGTTTATAAAAGATCGTGAGAACAGAAGACTATCAAAAAGAAACACTGTATCTACAATTTCGTTGAAAAACGAATCTGAAAATTTCTCTGAGTTGCTTTTCTTTATTAAATTACGGGGTCACGGTGGCTCAGTGGTAAAGCGCTCAGCCTGAGTACGTGACATCCAAGATTTGATCTCACTTCGTGCCAAGTCGGTTTTTTAGTGGAAAACCCCGTAGCGTGAGTGTACTCGAGGTTCACCCGTTTCGGTATCCACTTCCTTCATCTCACCGTTTCGTTCATTACTATCATCATTGGGATCCTAAGAAAAATAAATAAACTTAAAAATAACCTGAATTGTATGCACGAGGCATTCCTACTTTATAACAGGGTTCCTACTGATCTGGAGAAATCTATTTCCCTAACTTCTCCCTGACCTTCTGAATTCCCTGACTTTCATGACAAGTGTCGGATGATGTTGACATATAAATAAGGAATAAATAACGATGAATATTTATATATGAAAACATTTATTCTATAGAGACAAATAATAATCAATTGCTCATACGTACATTCCATTAACCTCCCATAAAAATCTGAGCAATGTTCCGTACTGTGATCATTAATGGTTGGCTAAGCTGAAATTAGTGTACAATTAATGTTACAAAAAATATATTTTATAAATTTTCCCTGACTTTTCCTGATTTCCAGTCTTTTCCCCTGAGTTTCTTTGACGTACACCATTTTCCCTGAGTTTTCCCTGACCAGTAGAAACCCTGTAAAAAGTAGTGTTATTGGGTGAAAAGGACAGAAGTGCATTCTCCAGAACTAAGATTTATCTTCCATTTTGAAGCGAAGAACCTAGTATTTAATATTGTAACTCTGTACAGGTACTGTATTACACGACCATTGTTGTCAATCCTTGGATCAAGGGGTTATTCAGAATTTTAAAGTCCTATATAGGCAAAAAGTGTTGAGGCATATTCTATCTCGAATGGACAATATAGAATCAGTGTACAACCTAGCAAAATGTATCCGTGTGTTGGATGCAATTCTTTGGATATCCTCAGCCTTGAAGGAAGTTTCCTCCACTACTGTTAAAAACTGTTTAAAAGAGGCTGGGTTTATTTACAACAATGACAACGCTTTAGCTATTGATGATTGTCACGGAACATGAGTTTATTTGTAAACGTGAACTTCGTTATTCGTTAGAGCCGTTTGGCGAATCCAAGGACTACGCTATTCTTGATGATGCACTCAGCACAAGAATGATTCAACTGACATCACTGAATTCATACAAGATCTTCAGCAGGAAGTATGTGGTGATGAACGAAGAGGATGAACATGACGACGAACCAGACCATTCTCCACTTACAAGTAAACAGGCAGTTGAAGAAGTAAGATTAAAGCATTACTTTTTGAACAACAAAGATGAAGCTGGAAAAAGTGTAATATCTGTACTTGAATTACATATTGAGAAGGCAATTGCAAAGGACTGTGATTCAAAGAAAGATAGAAGATTATTTTAAACTATCTGAATCTGCTCAAAAGTACGTTAAATGAACTGTACTTTTTGTGTTTGTGCTTGTGCTAGGTAGTATGTGTATTTCAATTTAGGAAGGAAAGGGCCATCTCTCTCTCTATTAGAGAGGAGAAGCTGAGGAAGGGTGGGAATAACTAAAAGAAGTGACCTTCTTCTTTCCCTCTTTCTCCTTCCAGAATAAAGAAAAAAAAAGACAGTTTATCTTTCTCTCTGTCTATTTCTCTCTCTCCTTATGCAACAACGAAATTATGAAGAAAGAGAGTTTCTACTAGCGCGGGTTCCAAATCACGACTAAAACTTGAATCCAGTGCAGCTGGTGGGCACACAGAGCATTATTCAGATCAACCTTCATAGTATATACAGTATCTATACGTCGTTCCCCACCATACTATATTGCCTCCAAGGGAGCTGGATTAAAGGACCACGCCACCGAACCCGGTGATTATGACATCATACTTGAATAAATTGTCAAATAACTTGATGATAAACAAAATCTCTCAGAAGCAATGACCAATGTGATTCACAGAACTTCCTAAGACTACGGCACAATGAAACCCAAATTTTGATATTACAATTTGTTTTTCCGTTATTTTATAAATTAAGAAAAAGCTGCAAATCAACAATTAACATTGACAACAATCGACTTATAAAAGAGAAGTAAATTTTGTCTGTTTATACGATTAAATGTTTATACTAGCCACTTATTGCTAAGTTAAAAAAAAAAAAAAAAATGTAAAAGAAGATATCAGGATTCCTACTGATCTGAAGAAATCTATTTCCCTGACTTTCATGATGTGTCGGATGACTTGACATATAAGGAATAAATAACAATAAATATTTATATATGAGAACATTTATTCTATAGAGACAAATAGTAATCAATTGCTCATACGTACATTCCATTAACCTCCCATAAAAATCTGAGCAACGTTCCATATTGTGATCATATATGGCTAAGATGAAATTGGTGTACAATTAACGTTAGAAAAATATACTTTATACAATTTCCCTGACTTTCCCTGATTTCCAGTCTTTTCCCCTGAGTTTCTCTCACCTGCACCATTTTCCCTGACTTCCCTGACCAGTAGGAACTCTGTATATCGACATCTGTCTGAACCACCAAGATGGCTTACCGAGGTGTGCTGACAAATCTCAAGAAATGAGTCAATCATCAACTGACGCTCCAAGAAAGGCACAAGTGACGAGGGCTCCAAAGCGCTGAACAAATCTTCATTTGGATCCACTGGGCTGACTAAAGATGACGATCCACTTTGTTCCATATCCACACCCGAATCTACTAAGCTTGCAGCGTCTAACAAGGATTCCTGTCCTACATTGTTAGTCGACTGCGATTTCATACACCAAGACATATCACTTTTACTTGCACCGACATCTCCAAAGGAGCAAACACTACTACTAAATGGACGGGGGTCTGCAGCTACTGTAGATAAAGATGCCACTTCCAATCTTTCTTCAGAGTGACTCGAATGACAACTTCCGGGTAAGTCCACGCCAGAATCTTTGGCCACTGATTCACTACTGCCTTCCTTATCTACCGAACTACACGAGGGGAATGTAAAAGCCGGATACGCATCATCTAAATGAGGAGAACACCTTTGAAATTTGTGGAGCTGTTCGTGTTTTTTGCGGTGTTTCTGAAGTTCTTCCAAAATTACCTTCAGCACATTTTCCATCTGAAATTAAAACATTAATAATGAGAATAAAACACAAGCGCTATATACAGGTGATTCATTTTTACATGCACATTTCTATGAAATGATTCTTTGATTTCGAAAGATGGCTAAAAGAAAGAAAACAATAGGCTATCAGAGGACAAAGTGTCTTAATCTAATTTGCAGTTTCAAAGATACAGGGTGTAACAGAGATATTTCTGCGTGATA
>NW_027657867.1:0-17931 GCF_964235325.1 Thermobia domestica
GTGACAGTATTAATTTCCAGTAATAATTGTAAACTTTTTAATTTTATTCTGTATGTGACCACATCAATAGTATGTTAATTTCGATCTCTTAACGGTAAAAAATATTTTGTGAAATGTAATGGAAATTCAGAAGGATCCTTCTTTGTGAATTTCTAAATATTGATCGATGGAGGTGAAGAATATGTTCAATGTTTGTACTTAAAATCCAAAATATACTTTGGCGACTACATATGTCTGAAATTATAGTAATTACTTAATTTCTTAATGAATGAAAGTTCCGAATTTAAGGTACTTATTATTAATTAACATATGAAAATACACTAACACGTATCATACATATATGAAGAATGTGTGTACTTATGTTTTGTATGTATGTAGATAGATAAAAACATCACACAACTAGACACGCATACACAAAATAATATGGTGCCGATATAAAAAGTTGATGAAAAATGACCTCAATAAATTCTTCGAAATTGGAAGCATTTGATATATCAATGGAATTTTAAAATAAATGATTGGTAGTGATTAGTGTGTGTAAAAAAGTCGAACTTCGTCGGGCTAAGTTCTGATCCCTTAAGCCCTTATTCTACAACTGCTTGAAGTTCGAAAATGTTATTGTTTCCCTCGTTTACTTTTATTTTTAATATTCCCGCGCAAACAGCAGCTTGAATGTGTCTCTTCACTCTTCTCACTTTCATACCTTCATTCTCAACGTCGCACAGTGGGGCCAAACCAGGCAATTCTTAGCAAAAACTCGAAGAATGAAGTAAAAGATTGACTTGATATAATTTGCTATAATGAAACCTTAATAGTGTACAGGAAAAGAAGTGATAGCTATTTACAATGAATTCATGGGACGTGTAAATTTGGTTATCCACCGAAGCAGGAAAGATGCTGCTTAGTGACAGAAGATAGGAAATTGACTTTGAATGTGACTATTCCTACATTGTGTGTAGATATTCCGTGACTGGTAAACATGGTGACACGACCGACATGTATGTATCGTTTTGTATATTTAGAATGTTGAGGTAATGTGTAATCAATAATCATATTTGGAATGATGTTAATATCAGTATCATATCCCTATGGTAATCCCCTACTTAATATGATATTTGGAAAATGCTGTGGTACTGAAAGCATATAAACTGTAGTCAAACGATAGAATGGCATTTTAGTAGAAAATATGGCATAATAATGTTATGTCTGTGATTTTTTAATATATCGTAGCGGAAACATTGTTCTTACTGTATGCAAAGTGAAAACCTGCACATATTTGCACTTTTGGGAAATATAGCGCATGAAAATGTTTGAGGAAAACCGCATTTTGGATGCAATGCTGCTTTTGAATTGAGGTGGGATGAATGTGAGAGCAAGTGTTAGATTATTAGACGTGTGATCCCCATGCACGCAGTGACAAAGTTGAATATAGATCGATTCTGGGAATTTTGCCGCCAAACCTACTTGGTGCTTCGCCCCCTAGGACCCATCTTGTTACCAACATCCAATCATAGTTCTCTGGCATTCGCCAACAGAACTAAATTCTAGTCAAACATGTGTGATTAATAGTGGCGATATTTTGAAACGTCAATGTTTGCCAAACAATCTATGGACCATAAGGTAGAACCATATTTAAAATGGTGTTGATCAATTCAGTATTGCGTTTTTTTGTGATGCGATGCGTGCACAGAAGAGACATTGGAATCAACTGTAATGAGCCTCCGCTCGCTCCAGCTCAGTGTGTTCCAATCAAGCCCTGAAATCAGCCCACGTAATGCACGATGCAATATATGAAACAAGCTGAACAGGTTACTGATGCTTGTAAATCATAATATGTTTAATACATCTGATAATATATCGAGAACTTGTAATGAGATAATTTTTATGTATTGAAGCCTCCTTGCATCTTCATTGTCATAACGAATCCTCCACAACTTGGAAATAATTTTGAGAAGCAAGAACTTTTCTCCAATTTTATTACTCTTCAGTTGTAAAAAGAATAAGTACACTTTTTCCTTTCACGCGTAAGAATGTAAGTCAATCATAAGTTGCCAAATCAAAGCATATTGCCCACGCGTTTGTTTATGCCAATCATATAATCTGTTATATTATTTAGGCGCGAATATAAGGAATATTTCCTTTTATGATGTAACACTCTATGTTTTTGATAAAATAATGTCGAAATAACATTATTGTAGCCACTGCACACACCAAACTAATTGGTTTTCTTTCAATTTTCTGCTTCATATTGCGAATTCTTATTTTTGCCAAGAATTCAGTGCCTTGGCTCCACTGTGCGTCGTGATTAATCGGATTGGATAGGAAAAAAAATGAAATGAAATCTTTGATTTTTACGCCCCACGCTTATGCCGGTTAGGCTAAAGGAGACGGTGATGATGAGTAACGAATGAAATGGTGGAATGAAGAAAGTGGGAGGAAACGGGAGAACCCCGAGAAAACACACGCACGCGGTGTTTGTCCACCACAAAGTTCACTTGGCGGGGCTGTGATCGAATCCGGGACCCCAAGTACCAGAGGTGAACGCTCTACCACTGAGCCCCCCGGGGTAGAAAAACGTTTTGAACTAAGCAAACTCATCACTGTCAAAACGCCGAACACGACTTTGCTCGTTTCTGAATTTGAAAATGCTCCTGCGTACACTATAAGTCATTACTCGGCACCTTGTATACCACATGTCATTAAGAAATCATCTATAACTCTTTAAGTAATAAGTAAAAACTTGTTGTGACTTATTTAAACTTTTGGATTGCGAGCGAAGCGAGCAAGAAAATTTTTAAGAAATCTACGTATTTCATTGATAACCGACAGCAATATTGATCTAATAGGGCGCCAATACTTTCTGGGGGCGACTCGTCTTTTATTTATGTCCAACACAACTTTTTCTTTCTCCTTGCTCGTTCGGCACCCCCTTGTTGTCAGCGCCCGGGGCGGGCGCCCCGCTGCCCCCCCCTTAGCTACGGCTCTGCTGTACAATGCCTCGAAGCAGAATGTTTGTTAGGTATTCGTAGTGTTATTTCAAATTTTCCAGCAGTGTTCATTAATTGCAAATCTTCTGTTTGTTGTATGCAGATGGATTGACTTCCATTTATTACATTTCCAAACCGTGCCGAGAGTTATTGAAAGGTTTTGTGCGTCCGTTAATCTGTTAATCTGTTAACGGATATCACAGCATAAACTAAGGGATATCGATTTTTTTTTTGGGGGGGGGCAATCAATTTAGAGTCCCGAGAATGGGTTCCATCGCCTCCGTTAACTCCTATTCCAACCGAAAGTAGTTCAAATTAGTACTAACCAGTTTTAACGTTTCTCACTATGAAAAGAATACGGTAACAGATAGCGAGAAGCGATTTTTTTTCTTTTTGCAAACGATTCAGCATCCCAAAGTAACGAACACGACTACCCTGAACACTCTACCAAAACAAATTTAATATTACATATGGTTTCAATACTTATTTGTACAATCCGCGGCAAAAAACCTGCAACATGAGAATGTAAGTTTATTGTGATAGTACGCCTAACAGCACAGTGAATCAACATAACGTCTAAGTGGCACGAATCACGCCAGGATAAACCTCGGCGTCCTCCCGTGAACACTTATTTTGGAACAAAAGACTTCGTCATTTCACAATAAACTTACATAATTATGTTGCAGGTTTTTTGACGCTGATTGTACAAAGTAAAATCGGTAAGAGATATCTAGATCCGGTATCTGCAATTGTCCCAAGAACAGGTTTGTCTTCTTCTTTAACTCTCTATTCAAGCCGGAAGAGGTTCAAATTTAATATTACATATGTACCGTATTATGCAAAAATGAACTAAGCGCCAAACTTTGAAAATTCACGTAAATGCGACGATTGGTTCCTGATACGCATTAGAATGTTTTGCACAATCGAAAAGAGAGGAAAACCAACACCTTTCTTTTTTTTTTTTAAAAAAAAAAAAAACATAATTTCACTTTTGATTACGGCTACATTTATTTTGGACATCAACCTTTATACGTAATTTTCTTAAAAGTATGAAAGTGGCGCTCAGTTCGTTTTCGCATGACACGGTACATATGGTTTCAATACTTATTTGTACAGAATAAAATCGATAAGAGATATCTAGATCCGGTATCTGCAATTGTCCCAAGAACAGGTTTATCTTCTTCATTAACTCTCTATTCAAGCCGGGAGATGTTCAAATTAGCCATTTCCGGTTTCAATACTTATCGCCATAGAAACGAACGGTAACAGATTGTTTTCTGCAATCGATTTAGTGTCTCAAGACAACATATTGTCACAGCCCGCAACACTGTAGCGAAACCGAAAGTAGTTGAAATTTATTTTTTTGCGGTTTCAATACTCATTCTTATGGAGCAAGAACAGTAAGAGATATTTTCTATTGAGATACAGTTTTCTGAAATTTATTCAGCGTCCCAACAATAGATTCGTCTTCTCTAACCTCTATTCAAACTGAAAGTGGTTCAAATTAGCTATTTCTGATTTCAACTCATCGTCATAGAACAAAAATCGTGATAGATAGCGACAAACGGTTTTGTACTAACTATTCAGAGTCTCGAAAGAATATAGTATTATAATCGGCAACACTGTAGTAGAACTGAAAATTCTTAAAACTTACTACAACTTCAGGTTTTAGTACTCATTTTTATGGAGCAAAAACGTAAAAAAATATCGGAATGTAGATTTGCAACTGATTCAGTTTTCGACGAATAGGTTCCAGGTTCTCCACGAACTCCTTATTCAGATCAAATGACGTTCAAATTAAGGATGTGCTGTTTCAACATTTATCGCCATCGGGCAAAAATGGTAAAATATAGCGACAAGCAGTTTTCTCCAATCGATTCACTGTATAAAGGGAATACACTATCATAACCCACAAAATTACCAAAACCACTAAGATGGAAATTTACTAGTACTTTTAGTTTCAATACTAATTTTCATTTAGCAGAAAACAGTAAGAGATATCGAGATGCGTTTTTTTGCAATTGATACAGTTACTCAAGGGTAGGTTCTATCTGATTCTTTTACACTATATTGAATCCGGAACTGGTTAAAATTAACCACTTCCGGTTTCAACATTTATCGCCATAGAACAAACATGGTAATATATAGAGAGTAGAGGTTTTCTGTAGTGGATTCTGGGTGTCAAAAGTACATACCATCACAACTAAGAACACTCTCTAATATTACAATTCTATTATTGATTTATTATTATTAACAATTATTCCAACCTCATCATTTCATAGGTTCAACTTGTTTTACATCAGTTATTGTGACATAAAAGAAACTGTGACTTCTGGGAAAACATATTTACACATTGTAAGAAGTGTAACTTCCAATTATTAGCCGTAAACTTAATTGTATGTGACTGTAAACAAAAGCAAGTGTGGAACAGAAAACTTCTCCACACAAAGGAGATTTGAACTAGCGTACGAAATAGTCGAGCGCTTTAGGTGTGTAGTATATTAATCATGTATTCGTGTTTTCAAATCCTGGAGAAGGTCAAGATTTTTTTCTTCTTTGCTCTTAACCTTACTCGGAGACTAAAACCATTTCTTTGAATAACCATATATCAACTCTTTTTCTTTTCAAATTCGATTAGGAAACAGTATTATAACAATTGTAATTGTAAAATGCCATAGCTGAAAGCAGAATATCTTTATTATTTTATTATTATACTATAGAGGACAAAAGACCAAGGTTCGATTTTCGGTACGAGCTTATATAATTTGAATCCCACCTTGCCTATACGTCCATGTCTCATATAGGAACGCAAAATTATAATTAATCAACTATTATCCTCCGAGTCGAACACGAAATTATTACGCAATATTTTCTGGAAAAATAAAATAACTAGTTCGTTTTTCGTTATACATTTGAAATGGCAAAATCACTTTTTTATACACGAACGAAAAATACTTACGTTGTTCCTATTATAACTACTGTGTATACTACCGATTTCCGAAAGGCAGCTACTTAAGACGCAACTTTAATTTCCATACGTATGAACACTAGCATTGTGGTTGCAGCTCTAACCAGCACTAATGTACACTAACAATGAACACTCTTATCCTTTACCGCAAATCTTATTTATAAAAGTGTCGATTTTCGTTTGATGTTAAGTTAGACTCTCAATGACCTTCCATATGTAGAAGATGTAACGTTGACCAGCATTGATGTAACACTAATGATTGATAGTCTTTCCATTTTCGGCAAAACATATTTGTAAAAATTGGCGATTTTGGCTTCCAAGTCAGAACTGACAATTAAATTTGCCAATAAACCTCTATATGTAGGAGCACTAATGTTGTGCTTGTAGCACAAGCCAGCACTAATATAGTACCAACAATTGACATCATATTTGCTTTTCGCACAACTTATTTATAAAAACGGCGATTTTGGCTTATCGTAAAACTAGAATTATATATTTATTTGCTAGTTACTTTCCGTACGTAGAAGCACCAACATTGTGTTTGTAGCACTAACCACAAGCCTCTCACACGTCCCGTAAAAATCGGGACAGTTCCGATTTTGGGCTCCAATGACCCGCGTCCCCGTCAGGAAAGACAAATGTCCCGTAATTTAATTCCATCTCATTTCTGGTATCAAAATCAGCTTATTTGAAAAGTGAAAACTCAAAAATCCTGCAATTGGCTGGGAATCCTGTAATTAGTGAATGAACAATAAGCTGTAACATATAACAGCTTCGAGCAAGTTATCAGACCATCCTCTCAGATTTGATAGCAAGCAAGCCAATAGAGCAAGCCAATAGAGCAAGCCAATGTGTCCCTAAAAATCTGTCAGGTTTAACTAACCAGCACTAACGATTAACATCCTTTCCTTTTCCTGTAAAACTTGTTTGTAAAAGTGCGATTTTGGCTTGATGTTTCAGTATAATAACAAATGCACTATTGTTTCAAATAAATGCTTCAGAATAATAATAACTACAGCTTAACGTGATTTACTTTAAGCGAGAAAGTGTGGTGGCCCGTACCTTGTATTCTTGTAAAATTTACGTTACATCCAATAAATTCCATGTAAGCAGTACCTATATCAACAATGCGATATGTCTGATGTCATTTCAGTAGCATCATTTCAGGTTTTGCTTAGAAGTGGGAAGATTGATTAAAATGCTTATCCCTTCTCCATGAAGCGCCACATAATGGCATTGTATCACTTGTGAACAACGAAATTAGTTAACAATTTTGCCATCTGCAAAAATATTTGAAATCCATTTTGAAACAGCATTCTCAGCTTGGTGGGTTTGGTATGGGCACTCTTCCTACTTTTAATGGCCGTTTCTTGATGTTTGTACTTCGACCCCCCTTCCCCCAGTAAGTTACTTCTTGCAAGTGGTGGATGCCGGAAATTGACAATTTTCACCTTATAATCTCTGTGGGATTATTAATTGCTGAATGAAGACCTGGAATAAACTCTTGGCCGACTACTGCGAGTTCTTTGCTCAGTATCTTTAACATTTCTTGTTTCATTTTTCCAGTAGAAATAGGCTAAACATTCTTGTAGTACATTGTTGCCTTGAACTGGTGCCTTCCTGTCGGAGTTTGCGGACATGAGTTTGAGAGGCGCCTGAGTATAGAAGCACGTTGTTGTTGTATGATCATTGAAAGCAATTGGGAGGAAGCCATTCTTGCCAAACCTGTCAAATTTCACACTGAAATAACAATATATTTAATTGGATTTATGCAGAAGCTTTCTTCAACACCAATTAAATAAATATTTATTGGTAAAATTTGCATAAGTGAGAGAACCTTGAGGGATACCCATACGTTACTGCTATATACATATAGGAAACAGAGCCGCAACATGTTTTCCGATTGTCTGAAGACCACTCACACCATTCACAGAACGTAGTGACCAATCCAGTTTCTGGCTCCCGTCTACCCCCGCCCCTTTATCCTTTCCGAGGCTCCTACTGCTGGGGATTCCCCACTCACAAAAACAGTCCTTCTTCAGCTGGGCTGCTGCTCTTTTTATCTTATTTCACTCATATATCTTTCAAATTACACTCACTTCTTCCCTGCTACAAATAACAATGATCAGAATCCCTCTACATCTGGTGTACGAGATGCTCCACGCATTTTGATTAAATTAAAAGAAAACATGTCTGGCTGAGGTTGAAAAGCTACTTCAATTAAAAGGATTTTAACTTCAGTTTTAAAAGCACATGTAGGCCTATACGAGTATACTATTGATTAAAAGTATATATATATATATATATATATATATATATATATATATATATATATATATATATATATATATATAGAGAGAGAGAGAGAGAGAGAGAGAGAGAGACCTCAATGAGGTTTTAGTTTTTAAATTACATTTAGCAAATTTATCTCCATTTCCGTTCGTAATAGCAGTTGATTTGCAATTGGGCTCGAATCCCATGCGACCACCCGAAGGTAAAGGGAAGTAACTGCATTTGGCGTCATTTTCGTGTTTTTCTACTACGTGCATTATTTTAAGTTTGTGCATGTCCTGGTTATGTTATTTTTGCCCTTTTATGTCTATCAAAAAGGTAATTTTTAAAAACAAAGTCCTTAACAGTAACGTTAATGATTAAAAAAATACTTTTTTTTTTTTTTTTTTTTTGCTGTTTTTCTCAAAACAAGCAAAATGTAGATATTTCCCGTTGCCTTTGGGCGGCCGCATGGCCGAACGTACTGATTGAGAATCTCTATTTCAAAATACAATTTTAGATGCTTAATAATAAATATAATTACTTTAGATCAGAGGTTCTCAACCTAATTCCTATTACGTTCCCCATTTTATCACATCCTCTTGTCAGCGATCCCCTTATAATCTCTAGTTTGCAATATGCTTGTGTGGGATTTTTAATGTACTTATTGCAGAGATCTCACGATATCCATCTATTTCTATAATAGTAGAATCCATTTCTTGTACATAGTGGATACAGTAACTTCCCTAAAAGCGAGTGGATTAAAACCAAATTTGGTCAGTTCATTCATATTACAAATATCTAATCCGATCCGTCATACTGTTTCAAAATGGAGGCCGTTTGGAAATTTTAAAACTTCATAACTCCTTTAATTTTGGATCATATGATAAAAAATAAAGCGATTTCTGTTTTTAAAAACTTGGATAGTTGTTTAAAAAAGTTATTGAGTATTTTAATTTTCGAGAGGCCTCCACTTTGACTTACCTCATATTGTTGTGAATTTGGTACATTTTTGTGTACGTGTTCTGTATCACCAAAAACTGTTAAAAGCAACTAGTTTACATTTAAAGTTTAGGAAAAAAATAAAACCCCCACACCAAAAATATGCGTTCATTGTGGACAGCTTTCTGGAAAAAAGACTATTCGCTCATACATATACGTGTACAATTCTGCAAAGAAAAACAAAGGAACCTAAACAAAAGCAATCTCCTTTATTGCCCACAAAATAATTTGTCCATTGTTGATTTATCAACATATGTAACACAGCTATTGGAGATTAGTGTTTTCAATTTAATTGTATTTCAATATTCAAGGTTTTGTTCCATTTGTACTTTTCTGATATTTCAATATGCAGTTCTGATTAGTTTCATATAGTAAATCTCTCATTTAAATTGACTTTTTAACAACTCTGCGGCTATTGAAAATGTTTAGTAGATGTGTTTTTTGTTGTTCTTAACCAATAAAGTTCTGTGATCACAGAACCATTAGCCTTATTTCTCGTATTGCAATAATTATTACACGCATACTGAACATACGGTGGAAAGAGATATTAACAGATCAATCTGGATTCTGGAAACGAAAAGGCCATTGGGTTGATGAGAATTATATCAGTACTAGTTCTTGATGTAAAAGAATAGTTGTATTTGTGCTACATCGACTGCCAGAAACTTTCGACCGAGTCAATTGGGCGAAACTTCTGAAAATACTTAAAGAAATCGGAGTCAGCTGGAGAGATTGACGACTCATTCAAAACCCTGTACATAGGACAACGAGTGAAGTTGCGCTTGAATGAAGGAGAAACCAATAGTGTGGAGATTGGAAGAGGAGTCAGACTAGGATGTAGTTTGTCGCCCCAATTATTCAACATTTACAGTGAATGTTTAATGAAAGAAGCATTAATGGGAATTGGAGATTTCAGGATTGGAGGGCGGGTCATTAACAAGACCAGATATGCAGATGATAGAACTATTGATGAGCGCAAGAGTCTTGGTCTTGCAGTTTTTGCAAGAGTCTTGCATGCAAGACCAAGACCATGCCTGCAACACTAACAGCAAGACCAAGACCAAGACGAAGACTCTTACGCGAGAGTCTTGCAGAAGTGCCGATAGTACTTGATTTTTTTTAATAAACTGCATAAAGGAAGGGGAAGAAATCATTACATCTTTCACTTAAATTTCCTGGCTTCAGTAAAAATGCCGCTGGAGTGAATGTACTCCCACTAGTTTATGCAATCCAGGTGAGTCGATCTGCCCCTGTAGCATATAGCTATAATATGTCGTTTTCTGAATCGGTTGTTCACATGTTCTGTAGTTATTACTCGTTTTCAAGCCACACAGGTGTCTTATCTGTTTGGGAAATCATATGAAGAATACTTGTGTCCATAAGGAGCAAATAAGTAAAAAGTAAACTAAAAACATGTTATGGACGTTTTGGCTCAGTGGTAGAGCGTTCATCTCCGGTGCATGGCATCCCTGGTTTGATCCCAGCTTGAGCCATGTGAGCTTTTTAGTGGACAAATATCGTGTGCATGGGTTTTCTCGGGGTCTTCCGTTTCCTCTTACTTTCTTCATTCCATCAGTTCATTCATTTCTCATTATTACCGTCTCTCTTAGCCTCGGTGCATAATCGTTGGACGTTAAAAACTAGATATTCATTTCAAAACACAACTGTTAGCGATGTTCTTCCAAAACTAAAGAGAAAATGTAGTATTGAACATCGGTTATTCCATACACCATAGGTGCCGATTTTATACAGTTATTTGAAATAACTTGGAGTTTGATGGGTTATTTTATATTTCTAATATATAGATCAGAAGTATTTATATAAATTGAGTTTACACAAAAGACATAGAGAGTTGAGTCGTTTTCAGTTTTCACTCAAATTATTCTAAAATATTAAGAAGTTTGATTATACTAATTTTCTCTCTCTTTTTTTTGGTCAATGTTGCTAAACATGTCATCATCATCATCATAGCTATTCTGCCATTATTGGCAGGTCACTTGCTGCAACTGAGAAGCTTCGAGGTACGGTGGTCCTCAGCTAGTCTCTTCGTCTTGACGTAACATTTTTCTGTTTTAATACCTTCCTTCAACTACAGTCTCCTTCGCTCCCTCCCTCTTTCCTTCCACTATACCCTGTAGCACGTCCCCCACAATACAGTTCCTCCTCAGCCAATATCCCAACCAGTTCCTCTTCCTCGTCTTAATTACATCTAAAATTCTTCTTTTCTCCCCTACTGCTACTATTTCTAACACCTTCTCATTCGTTTTCCGTTCAACCCAGCTAATTATCTCCTTTTTTATCCATGCCCATGTTTCGAAAGCTTCCAAACTGTTTTCGTCGCTTTTGCGTAATGTCCATGTTTCTGCCCCATAGAATACATATTAGAATAAGTAAAATAAAATCTCAATATTTGATTGGAAATTTGTTCAATACAAAGATTAGCTAATCGCGCTTGAAAAGAAAAAAATTTGACGCCTTTAGAGTGTAAAAATAATTTTGATATTTCAGTAATCTGTGCCGTCTTGATTTTCTTTCATGCGTCTCAAGAGTAGCCTCCCCACTTTGGGAACCAGCGGAGTATTAGATCTGTTAAAAATATAAAAAGGATATGAAACGTTGTAATTTATCTTATAAGTAGTGAAGTATGGACACCCATTGAAAAAAATAAATATCATCGCCCATGTTGAATTGAGTTGATTTTGAGTTTAACGTGCCTTTCAGCAGTGAGGTTATATGAGACGGGACCTACTGATTAAGGTGGAATCCGAACCATATGACATTGTCCATGCTGTACACTATCATCATACTTACACGAAGGTAAACTATATTACATTTAGGAATATACATTGTATTTCCGTTGCTGTTGGTGCATTGTAGAATGTATTCTCTCTTATATCCAGAGTAAAATTTACCTATGAAAAGCATAAGATTTCTTAAAAGCAAGACTTGCAAGACCCTTGCAAGCAAGATCAAGACTGCGTGTGCAAAACCAAGACCAAGACCAAGTGTTCTAGTACAAGACCAAGACCAAGACTGGATGTGCAAGACCAAAACCAAGACCAAGACAACCCGGGTCTTGGTCTTGGTCTTGCGTTTGCTCATCACTACCCACACAGCAAGGAATATTTCCTCAATCAAAAGAAAATATTTTCCTTGGTTTTCAAAAGGTTTTCCTTCTCTGAAGATTTCCATGCTGGTTTCCCCAATGTATTCCGAATATTTCCCAAAAATATTTTCCCAAAAATGTTTGTAAAACATTTTAGAAATTACCTGGAGTACATTTTGAGAATGCTTGCCGGAAAGTAAAACCAGGAAAATATTCACAAAATATATTAGAAATATTGTTTTGGATCTAATTTAATATGTTTTCACTGTTGAGAAGGGAAATATTTTCGAAATGATACTAAAAATGTTTTCCATATATGATACGGAAAGCAATCAAACGAAATATATTCCACATATTTAAAAAATGTTTTCTAATTCGTTATTTGTAATATTTTCTATTTTTACGAGAAAACGTATTAAATATATATTTTTAAAAACATTTAGAATATTTTAAAAATAAATTATTTCGTAATATAAGAAATATTTTTCAGAAATGTTTTAAAAAGGTTTACTTAATTTTTACAAAAGTATTTTGGTAATCTTCTCCTATAACTTAAATTAAGTATTTTCGTATGATATTTTAGTATTATTTCCAGAATATTTTATGGAATTTTGAATATAAAACTTTAAAACAGTTAAAAGAAAACATTAAAAATGAATAGAAAATGTTTTCCATTGTGTTTTGGAAGATATTTTGTGTCTTTAGTGAACAACATTTTCTGATATAGGTCTATTATAGAAACATTTTTACATGTTTTCAGAATATACTCTTCCGTTACTGGAGAAAACATATTCCTTGTTATATCTGAGAAGTATCCCAACTATATGCCGGAACTATTTTTTAAAATGTGTTTGGAGAACATTTAATTAACTACGGGAAGCATTGGCGTTAAATAAGCTTTCCGGGCTTAATCCTCCCCCGAAATTGTTTTACTATATTAAAGTAAATGAAATATCCTGCACAATTTTTACATTTTCAGGAATAAAGTTAGCAAAGATTCCCTCCACAAAACAAAATCGTAAATATGCCACTGAACAGGATGTGCATGTTTAGAACGTTAGTAGGAAAATAATGTATGGAAAATTTTCACAAATTGTAATAGAAATATTGTGTTGAATGTAATGTAATATGTTTTCAATGTTGAGAGCAGGGGTAAAAGTGGATCTGAAAAGGTTGGGGGACGGTAGGTAGCGGATGACGTCACGTCGTTCACCCTGCCTATCTTTGCCCATTGTAATTTTTTTTAGGAACTGGGTAGACGCCGTATATATTTTCTCGAGGTGGGGGTGGCGTCCCCCCGTACTTTTACCCCTAGTTGAGAGAGAAAATGTTTTCTAAGTAACACAAAAAATGTTTTACATACATGATAAAGGAAACAGAATAGGCCTATAAACAGAATAAAATGTTTTCCAACATGTCATTTACATTCTTTTCTATTGTTACAAGAAAACATATGAAATATAATTTTTAAAATATTTCGAATATTTTAAAAATAAATTCGTTCGTAAGATAAGAAATATTTTTAAAACTCCTATTAATTTTGTATGGAAATGTGTTTGTTATCTTGTCCTGTAACTTAAATGAAATATTTTCATGTAATATTTTAGAATTATTTGCAGAACATTTTATCGAATGTTGAATAATTTCTCTCACGAGAGTATCGTAGTAGCATTATTACCAATCATTATACTAATTATAGCAGCACCAAAGAAATATATTTGTTAAAAATTTGAAATTTATGATATCCAGTGTGTGAGATTGCTAATTAGCATCGCTACATCAACCGTCATTTGTTTATCAAAGGTACCAGCATTCCTTGCGCGCTATGTTGAATTCACAAGTCAAGACAAGAAGGAATATTTAAAAAATAAATAAATAAAATAAAATAAATCTCACTATATTCAGTCATGTTGAAGAAGATATCTTTATATAGAAAAAGGGTTATAGTTAAGGAGCCAGGAATTATTCATTGAATATCTACCTACTTAAAAAGTTGGTAATATACCCAATTTTAATTAGTTAATGAGTGATTTGAAATTAAAGAAGACTTTTCCGAAGTCGGAGGCACACCTCAACTCTGTTAATAGTGAAGAAGAAAGAAAGAAAGACAAGAAAAGTCGGTAAGTATAACGATTACATAAAATAATTTAGTTTTATTGTCTTTATAAGTGATTGAGTGTCTGTATAGTATACATGAAGCTGCATCAGTTCCCGAATAAGCAGGACGCTCATACTTTTAGGGATTATTCATTGAGTATGTACGAACTTACAAAGGGGGTAACAAAGCGACTTTTATTTACTTATCGACTGATACGAAAATAAAAAAAGAACGTACCTGTACTTTATATCTGCATGTGTAGTGCCCTTGTACTTTATCTATGACTATGTGTGTGTGGAGGGGGGGATTTAAGGCATATCGCATGTCTTGTGCACATGGGTACTTCTTATATTGCACTACGTAGAAAATTTATGGTATTTCATGTAGAAATGGTAATAGAACACAAGAAACGCAGATCAGGGTGTTCTCATGTATACTATGTATTATCGAGAAATTTATGTTTACAAATTAATAAAGGTATGGGATGCTAGATTTCTATTTTTCATCTCTATACATAAAATACCGTGAAGGTTTACTTTTGGCTCACCAGTCGAAATAATTGCTGAAAAATAGATTCTTTTAATAATTTTCTTTTTATTATCATAGTGATTCTAACGATTCATACTAGTTCATAATGAATCGGAATCGCATGTTATAAAGATTTAAGATGTAAATCTTGCGGTAAGGAAGCTTTAGTATAAGTAGTAGTAGTAGCTTTAGTAGCGGTAGTAGTAATAGTAGCAGTAGTAGTAGTAGTTAGTAGCAATAGTAGTAGTAGTGGTGGTAGTTAGTAGCAATAGTAGTAGGAACGGGTTAGAAGCCCCGCAGGGGTTGGTTTGGTTCTGTTCTCGATATAAGTAGTAGTAGTACTGACTCTTCCAGTTCCGGTGACAAAGAACTGGGGGGAGCGGGCTATACACAAGCCTTATTGTCTCCTAAAGATTTGCGCTAGGCGATTTGAAATACGTCACATGGAATAGATAAAATTCCAAAGGAGCGTCAGAAGTAATTGTCGAAAAAGTAGTAGTTATTCTTTTATGATTTGCGTATATATATACGTTGCCGGATGTATGACGTAAAAACTACAGTGCAAAAAATATAAATCAGCCTGTACTACGTGTAGGGATGTAGAACACAGGTTCCTCTTCCCATTTATCTGTAATAAAGACAGAAATCAACGTGCCCTGCGGGGCTCTAACCCGCCTTCACTTGCTAACGCTCGCTCGGCAATACTATGTGAATTAAATATTTTACTTTGATACAGAAAAGAAACATCTATTAACCTATATGGGGGACCTGTGTTCTAGAAGCTTCCAGCACCAATACTGTCTGAGTCAGAGCATTGCGAAGTTGGAGGTCAGCAGGAGCGAGGGGATGCTTCCAAAGGGAAAATATGCGGGCAAGTCTTTACTTTAGTCAAGGCAGTGACAATGACCAATTGATCTGAACCGGTTTCTGCAGTTACAGTTCCCAAGAAGGAAAGAGAAAACAACGTGCCCTGCGGGACTCTAACCCGCCTTCACTCGCTAATGCTCACCTCTGGTGCTTGGGGTCCCGGGTTCGATCCCAGCCCCCGCCAAGTGAACTTTGTGGTGAACAAACACCGTGTGCGTGGGTTTTCTCGGGGTTCTCCCGTTTCCTCCCACTTTCTTCATTTCACCATTACATTCATTTCTCATAATCATCGTCTCCTTTAGCCTAACCGGCATAATCGTGGGACGTAAAACTAAAAGATTTCATTTCATTTCATTTTTCGCTAATGCTCATTCGGCAATACTATGTACTGACATAATATCACTGCCTTGTTCAAAGTAAAGAGTTTAAAAAGATGCGTACATTACCATTTTTATGACAGGTTATAATGATTCTGCGTGCAGTTTTACTTCTGGTGTGCCACTCGAAAGCAGTGTTTCTTTCAAAAGTAATGTTCCGGGGGCATTGCTCGTGCTATTCTAGTTATTATTATAAACGTATTATTTTGGTCTGCTCCGGGGAGCCACTGCCCTCCCAAAGACAAGTCTGGCAGAAGCACTGCTCGAAATACTTAGTGAAATATAATTCTTTCGCTACTTTCCTTCTTGTTGTCTATTTAATGATTTTCGCCAAGCGACGTATAAATTTTTCACTTATAAATTCAAGGCGACCGTCAGAATTAATTGTCGAAAAATTACAATTCTTTTACGATTTGCGTATTTATACTGATTCCTGATGTGTGGATAAGAAGCCCAAAAAATACAAACCAATCTGTGTTACGGGGCTACTAAAAAGCACGAATGCCATCTAACCGAGTCAGGGAGGGTGAAGGCGGGGGGGGGGCCGAGGGGATGCTTCCGAAGGGAGTAGGCACGTACATTTCTATTTTGGTGACGGGATAATTGCGCGTATATTACCATTTTAATGACGTATTTACGACTTTTTTTTTCACGGGAGAAGGGCTTGGCTAACTTTGTTCTCCAAGATAATTCATTTACTTTAATATAGTAAGTACAATTTCAAGGGGCTTAAGCCCGGAAGCCCCCCTTAAATACACCAGTGGGTTATAATAATTCTTGGGTTCTCTCGAGCAGACGTTTACGCCGAGAACAAAATTTATAGATAAAATATGATGTGAAATATTTTTCGTGAAGGAATGAGAGTGTTAATGTAAGTTATTTCTATCATTGCACAGCTTATTGAAATGGATTTTGAATGCAAATAGGGTAGAAGTAAGCGGCGGGAATTTCCGGTTCATACGTCAGTTGTGAACATCTGCGATGGCCGTAATGTAAACTTTTTTTTTTTTTTTTTTTAAAGAATTGTGTAATAAAGAGAGAAGGATTATAAAGTTTCTACAGTCATGGTATGGTGAAGCGCGTAAAATCAACTGCGCAAAGTGTGGAAAAGATTTATTGAAGAAGAAAAATTCAGAACAGAGGCAATAGCCCTACATACACTATTTTCTGTCGTAAAGGTAAGAAAGAAAGGCGGTGTAACACTCGTGTATTAGCTGTGAAAGGTATTTTTTTTTTTTTAGGATCGAAATTAAGTGTTTTTGAAGATAAGAATAATTACAAATATTGTAAATGTTTTTGCACCATCCTCGTTTATGCGTGCCCCCCTGCTGTGCTTCTGCCCTGACTCAGATAGCATGCGTGCTTTTTTACTGGCCACCTAACAGAAGTTGTTTCGCTTTTTCTTTTAGAGCTCCTCATTTAGTACATAGGGGGGCGCGGTTGCTCAGTGATAGAGCGTTCACCTCCGGTGCTTGGGGTCCCTGGTTCGATCCCAGCTCGTGCCGTGTGGACTTTCTCGTGGGTTTTCTCGGGGTTCTCCCGTTTCCTCCCACTTTCTTCATTTTTCATTATCACCGTCTCCTTTAGCCTAACCAACATGATCGTGGGATATTAAACTTAAGGATTTCTTTTCGTTTAGTGCATGTTCTGCAAAAAGAAACCGGAAGATGCAAGAAATGCGTCAAAATTTGGTAAAACAGTCTGCTTGAGTATTACCTAATTCTGCC
>NW_027657868.1:0-17911 GCF_964235325.1 Thermobia domestica
GGTTGGTTGATGTCTGCTTTGACTGGATATAATAAGAGAAACAATGTAGTTTTCAAATGTTAATAAAACTATAAAAAATAGTAGTTAATATGCTTACATATTTTAGACAATCTTATGGAAACTTATTCTATTTCAGGCTGTTAAGCCCGAAATTACAGATTCTTTTTCGAGATAATTGCAAAAAGAAATTTTAATAGAAGATGAAATAGTTATGAAAGTAAATGAATGTATTTTAATTTGCCTTCTCAATCACCACCGAGCTGTAAAGCTACAAATTAATGTAAAATCCAGATCACATTACTTCCGACTGGGAATCGAACCCGATTCCCGTACCAAAGGCGTGTATGATAATCAAAAAAGCAACGGGAGACCTCTAAATAACCGTATATTTATTATTATTATTATTATTATTATTATTATTATTATTATTATTATTATTATTATTATTATTATTATTAACTATTCTGCCTTTTAGGCAGGTCCTGGGTCTAATGAGGGTTCCTTTTTCTTAATTTTCAGTTTGGGCGTGGAAATGTTTCTTCCATGTTTCACGATTTTCAGCGTCCTCTTTTAACTCCCAGTATTTTCTTCTATTTTTCAAACCATCAATCACTTGTGTTCTTCCTATTCCTCTTTTTCCTTCCATCTTTCCTTCTGTGGCGATATGAAGAAGACAATTTCTTCGCAAAATGTGTCCAATCCAATTGGCGTTTCTATAAAGGATGCTGGCTAGAAGCGTCCTTTTCTCTCTCTCTCCCTCTCTCTCTCTCTATCTATCCATCTAATATATATATATATATATATATATATATATATATATATATATATATATATATATATATATATAATATTCCAGTAGAATTGTTAAAAATTCATGTTTTATTTACGTACATCTTTCCCGGCTTCACTGTAGATTGAGTTCAGTACATTGAAAAGGGATTTGTTTGTTTACAGTATGTTTAGACCTTAAGTAGCATTTTGTTTTCGTGTAACTACTAGTAGACCCTGACATAAATATTATTGTACATTAGAGAAAATATTTCGTTTAAAGTAACAGTAAATTAACCTTCTCTAGAATTCCAATTAACTAGATAAAATCATAATTGTTCTAAAATATTTGTACGAGTGCCTGAGGAGTGACTTACGGGGAAAGAAACAAAATACCATAATTCCTTCTAAAAAGAAGGAGAAAGAGAAATAAGGCGTTGTAACTAGTAACTTCTGCCATTTTTACCTCTACTCTGTACGATAAATTGAAAATGTCTAATTAGTATTTTGATGCTATTGAGACTTGGTCAAAGTTTGGGGCGTTGAGTTTTTTTTTTTTTTTTTTCTCGCTTGTTTCTTAAATATTACGAAATTGTAGAATAAGGTTATTTATCTTATTTTCTAGAATAAAATATTGGTAAGTGGCACGACAAGCGGATAATTTTCATAACTCTTCTTAAGTTAAGAGTAGCTGGTTTACATAATTGGCAACAAATACAGATGAATTAAAATAATCAAACAGCATAGCTTCCTGAGATCCAAGCTAAAGCAGTTGTTCAGATGTAAAAATATTGATACAAATTCCGCCAAATCTGGTTACTGTGGAATTATGAAGATTAGAGAAATAAATTGAAATGCATTAATTTATCGTGTCGTATATTCCGCTTAATCGACAGATATCTTTAAAAGATTATAAAATTTCATAAAAATCTATTTAAAAACCGAATTCCGAGACGTTTAAGCGATGTCCGGAAAAATTGTTTCGGGACTCTGTGTGTTATGAGGAACGTATATGAACCAAATGATACAAGATTTAGGAAAGAAAAAAATACGTGAAAATAGAAAGTTTGGCTTGGGATAGGGAAAAAAAATAGAAAGCTACGTGAAATCAAACGAAAGATTACTAACCTTAGAAAAAGATCTGTGATATTAGGCAAGATTAAGTGAGGGAAAACACGAACCTATCCCTGCAAAGCAGTTATGTACCTGACATTGTTGCTTACCTAATGCCCTTAAAAACAAATCAAATGTGTTGCACCTATTGGTCAAACAATAGCGTATTAGGCTTCGCACTTCCCTTACTTCCTTATTATGGTACACTTTTGGAAACTGGAAAACAAACTTTAATCAATATCATCATCATAGGTATTATATCATTATTGGTAGGACACTTCCTGCAACTGAGAAGCTTCCATACTGCATGGCCTTCAGCTAACCTCTTTGCCTTCATGTACAATTTTTATGTTTTGATACCGTGCATCAATTGTAGCCTCCTTCGTCCCGTTCCTTTCCTTCTTGCCACCATACCCTCTAGATACGGTTACTTTTTAGCCAATGTCCCAACCAGTTTCTCTTTCTTCTTTCAGTAATATCTAATTTTTTTTTTTCTTTCTTGCCTACCGTTTCCAAAACCCTGTTGTTCATTTTCCGCTCTACCCAGGTAACTCTCTATTCTTTTCCATGCCTACATTTCGAAAACTTGACGTCTTTTTTAATCACTCTTGCGTAACATAGTACAATACACCACACGAAGCATGTTATGAGTCTTTTTCTCGACTCTATTCAGGGACCCATAAAATAGACTTTTCTTTCTAAAAGCTTCTTTCCCCATACCCATCTTTGCTTTTATTTCAGATTTACATTTCATGTTATCGCTAATATTACTACTAGAACTAGTCTCCTGTTCTATTTTCTCCCCTCTTATTTCTGTATTTGACACCGACGGCTTCGTTTTAGTCACAATGACCTTTGACTTTCTAACGTTTATTTCTTCACAGCCCTTTATCAAGATCAATACTACCAAATTAAAAATAGTTTTAACGAATAGCTAGAATGGACTGTCATACTATCTTTTTCCGCATTGCCATGTATGTAGTTTATTGTAAACAAATTTGATTTTTTTAAAGAAGGACCACGTAAGTTTTAGTACCTACTCAGTGTTGACATTAGTAGGAGCGTTCAACTCTACGGATATGGATAGACGCTCCCTCTCTCTCGTTATGCGCGACAGAAAGAACAATGCACCCTTTTATCAACATTTTGAATGGCAACTGAGGGTTAATTACCTTTTCATTCCCACAAACCCAAACTTTTCATAAGTTATGCAGTTGACGTAAGGATGATTTCCAAGAAGGCGTGGGAACGTTTCGTTTCAGGTCTGAATGGTAATAAATGTGTGTGAAGGTGGTTCTGTGTTGTTACTGTAGCTCTGGTTAATGTTACGTGACATTTAGGAGTTACTGAAACGTGCATGCAACCGGAATGAAGATTGAACAAGAGCAAAGAATTACCTATATATGTAAATTACGATTAGATGTTTTATTTATTTTTCAGTACTGAAATACCTCAAGTCATAGTACGATGTACTTCGGTCCTCCGTTTTTTTAAATCACGCTAGTGAATCTTGTAAGATTGTAATGTTACTAGAATTACGCTAGTGGGCCATATAAGATTGTAACGTTGTTAGGATTACGCTAGTATGACGTATAAGATTGTAATGCTATTAAGATTACATTAGTGGGCCTTATAAGATTGTAATGTTATTAGGATTACGCTAATAGGCCTCTATAAGATTGTAATGTTATTAGGATTACGCTAATGGGCCTCTATAAGATTGTAATGTTATTAGGATTACGCTAATGGGCCTCTATAAGATTGTAATGTTATTAGAATTACGCTAGTGGGCCATATAAGATTGTAACGTTGTTAGGATTACGCTAGTATGACGTATAAGATTGTAATGCTATTAAGATTACATTAGTGGGCCTTATAAGATTGTAATGTTATTAGGATTACGCTAATGGGCCTCTATAAGATTGTAATGTTATTAGGATTACGCTAATGGGCCTCTATAAGATTGTAATGTTATTAGGATTACGCTAATGGGCCTCTATAAGATTGTAATGTTATTAGAATTACGCTAGTGGGCCATATAAGATTGTAACGTTGTTAGGATTACGCTAGTATGACGTATAAGATTGTAATGCTATTAAGATTACATTAGTGGGCCTTACAATAATGTTATTAGAATCACGCTAGTGGGCCTTATAAGATTGTAATGTTATTAGGATTACGCTAATGGGCCTCTATAAGATTGTAATGTTATTAGGATCTCGCAAATGGGCCTTTATAAGATTGTAATGTTATTAGGATTACGCTAATGGGCTTTATAAGATAATGTGTTATGAGGATCACTCTAATGGGTTTTACAAGATAATAATGTTATTAGGATCATGCTGATGAGCCTTTATAAGACCGTAATGTTACTAGGATTACGCTAGTGGCCGTATAAGATTGTAATGTTAGTCCGTTCATCCGTTACTCCACACGATGTTTTTTGCAACAGATAGCTAGATATATCATCTCAGTTGATTTCATTAGTGGAGTCAATATGTTAACATCTTCATGGTAATGGTGACTTTGACGGTGTCTGTCCATATCCCATACATGCACAGGGTGTCTATTGGTCACGATAGTCACAAATCACGAAATCAGAAAACGGTCATGAAAGACAAGAAAAAGCCACGAATTTTAGCTTTTGGTTTACATTTTTTTTTATTTGGACAGATATAAGTAGAGACTGGAAAATTTTGTTCTATAAAACGTCAAAATTCACCGCTAGTGTCTATTTGTCGGCTTTAGACGCTACCAAATCGCAAGCAAAGCACGCTTCTATCGCATACATAAAAATTTCAGTGAGGATCATGAAAGACACAACAAAATCAGGATGGAAGCAGAATGCCTTAAAGAGTTGAAGAAGAAGAAAAGGAAAAAATGAAATGAAATGAAATCTTTGAGTTTTACGTCCCACGGTTATGCCGGTTAGGCTAAAGGAGACGGTGAATATGAGAAATGAATGAAATGGTGGAATGAAGAAAGTGGGAGGAAACGGGAGAACCCCGAGAAAACTCACGATCACAGTGTTTGTCCATAACAAAGTCCACACGGCGCGAGCTGGAATCGAACCAGGAGAAGAAAAGGAGATTGTTGCGGCAGACTGAGGAGGAAGTTGAAGAGGAAGATCGAAAAAGCTCAAAAAAATGTAAAACAATATTAGTCAACTTAAAAGAGATAGAATCCACCAAGTTTTTGTCGCTCCAAGGAACAGCCTTTAAAAGTAGAGATAAAATAAATATAAGGGCTAAAGAATATAGATACTGTTATTAGTTTTTGAATGTTACACAATGTTATGGTTTGGAAAAGAAGGACACGAAATTTCATTTTGCGATTTTAGTAGACAGCCTGATGCAGATTTGTTCCGAGTTAGTGCCAAGATGATGTACTTTCCAGTTTTTTTTTAAACTCTTTTTAATACTTCGAAAAATATTCGCGATTTTAAAACCTTTCATACTTACGTTATGAGAGATTATATACTTCACGTACTTGGGCATGAGAAGGTACATAAAGCCTAGGGTATTGCGTCAATTTAACCTAAAAAATATTTATTTATTTATTTATTTATTTATTTTGAACCTCAAAAGAATATATGGAACATGAGAGGGTATATAATCTGACCGCTTCAACAACAAGCATAAATTCATTCATAAATATAGTTTGGCGCGATCTTCTTTATTGTCTTTATCAGAGTTCATTAATTATTATGCGTCCAAACACAACATATCACGTTTATATACAACGTTATCAGAGAATCTTCTAGTAGATTAATGATGTCCACTGCTCCAGCTCGAATTTTTACATGTTCGGATTCTGGTTTGACATAATTTCTTAATCTAGATACCTTGTTTTATTTTTTTTCCCCCTCAATTGTAATTTCAAGTTTTTTCTATGCCCGACTCTGAAAACTTCCACAGTATTAACGTTTAACGAGAAAAATCTCCAAAGCTTAGCATATACGAATCGATAAATCTTAACGATATGATCGAACGAGTGGAGAAAGTTGTTTTAGAAGATTGCCGAATGAGTGTGGAACACATCACCTCCAAAGTTGGCGTGGCATCTATGCACACTTTCGCCAGAACAGTTTGTGTGAGGCCGAGATTGTCTTGGTTTGTTGTCTCACGACGTTCTGCCTTCTTTGAACTGTCGGTGGAACACATCACCTCCAAAGTTGGCGTGGCATCTATGCACACTTTCGCCAGAACAGTTTGTGCGAGGCCGAGATTGTCTTGGTTTGTTGTCTCACGACGTTCTGCCTTCTTTGAACTGTCGCACCGACGAACGTACATTAGACACATCTATGACATCATCATCATATGTGTCACTCAACTGGCAATTAATTTCAAGCGGTGTCACCACGCAAATGAAAATTAATGATTACACGCTTTCTTGTAATGAAAACTTGGTCATTTTATGAGTATCGTAAGTATCAAAAAAGTCATCACTTTCTCCAGTGCCACTCGAGTTCTATGTACCCCACGGTGTTCTCATCTCTGTCATTTATTGACGAGTGCTCGCTTATTTTAAAACAAATAGCACGTTTCTATCTGTTACCAATCCGTGTTATAACGTGAATGCACCTCGCATGTGTTCATACAGTTAAGTTACTTCATATTCCTCGAATATAAAGCACTTTGACGTTCTACAGTGCCAATGAGCAAGGAACTTCACAGAGGGTTTAAATAATCGCTTGTACATGTGAATTATATTACTCCGGTATAAAGCACTCTTAACTCTCTACAGTGTCAAGACGCCAGAACTTGTGTCCCCTAAATCTCACTTAATCTTAACTGACAGTGAGGTTAAGATAGGATTTATGAAGATCTCGAATTGAGTGAGAAAGGCCTAACGTAATTTTTATGTTTAGAATTTTAACAACTGTTTGCGTTTGCCTCATATATTTTTATAAAACTCTGTTTCATGTATATTGTTTTTCTTTTGCCAGAAACTAGCCCAAGGAACTCCTAGTAGTAGAGCGATGTCACCTCCAAGAACTTCAGGTCCTATTGTTGATGGTGTTAGTAAACAACCACCTCAACAGCAAATCACAAAACGAACTCCCAAAGATTTTATTTTTGGGAAAGTTATTGGAGAAGGAAGCTTCTCTACGGTAAGTGAAAAACATTTTTTATTTATTCAGTTTGAGCGTTTTTTTAACCTTCTTCTATCCTATTTTCTTTATAAAGTTAGAACGCATGCTTATCTTCGATGATAATGCAATAATCTAAATTAAATTTTCTAGAATTGTCACTACGTCTGAATGAATCAATTTTGTTTACTCGAGGATATTAAATATTCATTTCGTGATTTTGTGTTTGTGTCAGAACTTGATCACGTAGAATTGAAATATAAATATTAATTATTTCAATATAAGATGATACTAATAGTGTAGTTTCAGTAGTCCTCATGCAGCAGACAAACGGAACTATAGCTTTTGGTTCGGAGTTGTAGTAGTAAAGTATTCGACGTCTATATTGTAGCGGCCGACCTGAGGCGCCTTCGGGCCGACCTAAATTTTTGCTTTTCTTACTGTTATTAAATTCATAATTACTATTTAAAAACCTTTTAATTGCTTTATTGCCATGTAATTATTGCAGGTATTAGTCAATGTTAAATTTCTCTCTCTTTATATTTTGCTCTTTCTGTGGAATAACTAAGCCAGACGAATACTTAAAGTTAGCTGTTGTCTCGTAAGATGAAACTCATATCTTTTTCTCCCCTCTTTGCATCTTGAGAAACAGATCTGAATTGGTAACCTATAACCTTCGATTCGCTGCACGTGCAAGGGAATATCTAACCCTTGTGTCTTATCTGAGAGTCTGATGTTATTTTCTGAATACTCTCATTGTCCTCTGTTTAAGCCCAGATGTTCTCAAAAACATGGTAGACGTATAATTAACATTTTGGCGCCGAAGTTGACACTTCGAAAATACTAAATATGTCTATTTTGACACCGTATAAAATAAGTGTCTTGGGAACACTTGTATTTTTGGTATCATTGTGAAACGATTAAGAAACCTGTAAAATCTGGATAAAGCTTGATTTTCTTTGTAATATCAAATTAACCTTTGACTTTTAATTTGGATATTATGTACCAGATGACGCTAAAGCCTTATACTGTTTGTAATAACGCGCATGCGTGACTATTCTAGTTAACACCCTAAATAGTCGTTTAGATTATCAATACCCAATCTAAACGTAAAGACTAATTTCATTGCACACGAGTATCCGCCCTTTTTGGGAAGATACCACCCTACTATACTCCCACGTACGTAACGTGTGAAAAAACTCCCTGAATACAAAATGGCTGTACAAGCTGTTCTCAGGGGGAAAATCATTGTGTGTCTACGAGGCACGAGCTTCGTGCTCGTCGCCGGGGCTCCGGCCCACTCTTCGGGCTCAGGCTTCTGTCCTTCGCCCGCCGGACTTGCGTTTCTTCTCTGACTTTGTTAGAGTCATAGAGAGAAGAACTTAGTGCATTATCAGAATGTGTTATTACACTGTGTTAGTGGAGAACTCCGTCATCTCCGTTCTCCTACCAAGGACCATCTCTGCTTTCGTTTCGTGTGTGCAATACAGCAAGAACTTTGTTACTGTGCTGAACGTTGTTTCTAGTAAGTTTACTACTCTACATGCAGGCAGTCGTAATTCGATCTCTTCATTGAACTGCCCTTATTTCTCTTTTATCATTGGTCATATTCTGACCCCTCTCAAGTTTCACGCATACGCCACTAGACTGATGCGTCATCTAAAATTACCTCTGATGTATAACAACTTATTGCTTAACAACTCTTCTGCGCTGTACAAAAGCAACTTACAATAAAACTCATACTACTTCTAACTCGGCGTCCCAGTCATTTAAAACGCCTATCTAAAGTTTTCAAAGTACGACCTCACCTACTCATATTCTCTCAGAAAGTACCTCCGAAGAAGCCGTTCGTCGAAGTCATTATTATCACATCTCTTTCGTTCTCTGGTTCCTACGTGAACCACTACACCAGTCACGCCTGTTGAGGACCGAACTCTTTATCTTCTGTAGTTGAGTGAACCATCACCCTTCTGTGTGTGTTCTGCGACTCCAGTACTATTCCTGCATTCGCCGTGAGAATTCCGATTGGAGAAAGAACTTCACTCTCCGTAGGAAGTGGAAGCATCTTGTTGGTTTTACCGCTCGAACCAATACAGACATCTTCTGGGAATTCTTGGTTGCAACGAACATCTTGTTACCACGCTAAGCTCAACTGGACTTATACAGGACTCGACGATATCTCCAGAGGCCACTTGGAACTCTTTCATCTGTGTAGGTGTTCGATTGCGAGGTGAGTGATTTAAATTGTTTTAGTGATCTTAATTGTGCATCTTGATTCCTCGCATCGACTCAGAATCACGTCTACTTCTTTGCACCCAATAGCCGATTTCAGTGTTTGTGTAAAGTGATTCTACAACTAAGGTTGTTAGCGATAACTATCTCTTCCATTTTATTGTTTTATCGATTAAATTGTTATTAGGCTGAATTATTTAAGTATGGCCAAGCCTGACCTTGTCTTGTGAAGTTTATGTACTTGAGGTCCATTAAGTGTGTTAATAATCTTGTTTACATTGCATTAGCTTTATTTAAATTCATTGTTGTATAATACGTGCCTAATTATTAAGTTGTCGTCCCGCTACAAATATTTATTTCTTTGCACGAGTCCTAGTTGTCTATTATTTTGGTGTGCTAATTAATCTCGTTGTTGTGTGGGCTTCACGTTAACTAGTGACCCCCCCCTTTGGAGCCGCCACTGCCCTAAAGTGCTGGCAATTACCTGCGGGACATTCATGGATCAAGGCTCCCTTATAATCTCGTAAACTCGTGCTTGAACTTAGTAATTAATTATTGTCATACATAGGCACTCATCCTGTTCTCTCTCTCTCTATCAACTCACCTTGCCGACAGCCTGGTTAGTCGGACATTGTTTGAACAGGACGGACCTCCTCCTTACCGTACTAATAAATTGCCGAGCCCCATAGACTGCTCAGCTCCATTACATTTTTAATGTCAGGCAACTCTCTAAAGCAGTGATATTGTTGAGACCTTTCGTGGTCCTTTATTAATTATTCTGTTAGTTTGATTTCGGCTACCTTTGGTAGAGATATTGTCGCTAATAATCTCTTTTTATGTTCGTGACCTGTGGTGGGACTCCCTCACCAGTGGCCGCAAAAGTTCTGATCGCCTCCTGCCACCGGCCCCGACATAAATTTGGTGTTCAACAGTGGGATTCGATCATTAGCTCGTCATCTAATAATGTGTTAATTGATATTGATTATAGAATCCTATGTTGCTTTTGTAAATGACAAAGCAGGAGTTATTTATATTATTACTTTCATTTGTGTTAAGTAGTTTGCTTAGGGTCAAATTTATATTCTAAATGAGTTTCGTATAATTTAATGCTCAATTGTGTGAGTTGAAATGACAGGTTTCCTATTAATTTGCTTGAAAGTCAACATTTTGTGTTGATATGTTGCGTTGGGCAAATGCCCCCTTCTACCCTGAAAGCTTAACTATCATTTTGCTTGTTCTAGAGAAGTCAATGAGGGAAGGAAAAAGAAACAGTCCATATATCAAAAGAATAGTTCGTTCCTTTTTCTTCAACACAGAGAGAAAACATCTGTTCTCTGTTAGTTTCCCCAGCTGGGCAAAACAAAACAAAAAGAAAAAAAGAGCAAAAAAAAAAGGAAGTGTGTTGATTAGCGTTCCTCGGTTGTGTAATGCATTAGTATTAAAAAAAAAAACTGTAGGGAGAAATATCAACACAATACCTTGAGAAGGTTTATGGCGCCAAATGCGGGACGGATACCTTCTTCTTCACCTATCGAGATGAAAGCTATTCCGTTCTGTATTCAAATCTTCTCAACGTATTCTGAGTTCGATTCTTGCAATGGATTTTCGCGAGGTTCATTTCAAGAATCATCAGTCGTAAGGCTGGTGTAGGAACTCCAAGTATTCAAATTCTGCTTGTGTAATTAATGTACAAGTCAGTCAAAACAAACATCATTGAAATTTTGAAATTTATTTTGAAATTTTCATTCTGTGAGTCCTTATACTCACGCGTTGTTAGTTCTTTGATTGTGGGTAAATTCTTGATCTTTCCCCGACTGGCTTCTCAGCGTTAGTGGTAAATTAAATATTATGTTAGGTGCTAAAGAGATTCCTTACACGAACTATGCGAACTAAAGCCTTAATATGTTTCGTTTCTCAGTAAAAGTTCATAATGAGATTCATTATTGTGATTTTGAAGTTTCAAATTATTTTAAAAATCTTCTTGGAGGCCAATTTAATTTTATTATTTATGAATGGACGTGCTTTTTGTTAATTATGAGAGAATTAAGTACACCAAGATTGAAAGTTTAAAAGGGCAATAAATTCAGTTAGTAATTTGTTTTAAGTAGAGACCATTCTTAATAAGCTGTTGTAATATTAAGCCTAACTCGTTATTTTATTATTTTAAGTCGTGTTTGAATAAAGACAACACTAATGTGGGACACCCCTGAAGTATAGTACCCTGTATTTTAAGACCGCGAAGTCCCTTGTATTTTGATTGAATGATAAGAGCGAAAAGTATTAGGATATGCGTTATTGCTTTTTGAAGTCCATGGCATCAAAGTTTTGTAATTTGAATAAAGCTCTTGTAAATTTTAATTGCCAGTGTAAGGCTGTTTTATTAAGGAAGAAATACGTGAACTTAATGTAGTAGAAAGACTAATCCTAACAATTCCGTTTGTGCTTAGCTATTGTTATTAATTAAGGAGACGTTTAAATAATTTATTAGTAGACATTATTAATCAATGAATCTTTTCTTATTCATTATGTTAGAAGTTGAATTATCTATAAATTTATTACTTTCCGGTCACGATAAATTCGACCGTAGTCATTGTGTTAATAATTTCATTTGTTCAGGACGTAAAACCGTGCTCTGTAGTATTGTTATTAATTTTGCTATTTCTTGCCGAGCGCTAATGCCTCGAGTTGTGTAATTATTTTGTAAATTTTAGCGAGCTATCTAATTTTGGAACGTATCGTTGGGAGACACCCTGTCGGAAAATATTGAGACAGTGAACATACCTCTCCCTTGTTCCAGCAGTAATTCATGGAGTCTAGATTAGGTTAGGATGTGTCAATTCCCTTTCCTAAAAAGAGTACCAATTCCATCAAACGTGATAATTAACTATAATTATCAGCCCCAAAGCGTACATTGGTCGTTCAGAGAATTGCCACCTGTTTCTATCGCTTGTATTAGCTGAGAATCGTGCAATCTCTGATGTTTATACTCCGTTGAATCGATCTTATTGTACCAATTCCATCAAACGTGATAATTAACTACAATTATCAGCCCCAAAGCGTAAATTGGTCGTTTCAGAGAATTGCCGCTTGTTTCTATCGCTTGTATTAGCTGAGAATCGCGCAATCTCTAATGTTGATCCTCTGTTATATCGACCTTATTGTATAATGGTGCGTCCGCGTAATTGTAAGGATGTTAAGCCGGATCTTTGAGAAGGCTTACCCCCTTAAAGGTACGGGACCCTCCTATTACATCCCAGGTCGCTATGGACCCCCTAGGTCCCGCAGCTGTTTATTATCGTTCAGTTTACTAATGAACGACCAGAGAATGTTTGGTTCTTTCGGAAGGAAGCCCAGTGTTTCGTTCGAAAGACACCCTATGGTGTTAAAGTTTTAACTATGTGCCTTTCGAGATGGTAATGATATGTATGGAAGCTAATGTTGTATTTAAATGGTCATAAATATTCTTGCTCGCGAGTGCCTAATCTAATCAAAGGTGCGTTTGTGTAGACCTAATCCTTTTGAGCACTCTTGCTCCCTAATGAGTCCAAGCACGAGTCCTTAAGAAAATCTAAGGTTGTCCGAAGAGATAATTAAATTCGCTTGTCCAATGTATCAAGTATTGTTATGTTTTGTAGCTTCCGCGTAAATTAGTGATGTTATAATATCATGAGTAAAAGAAATGTTTTTGCAAGTCCAGGAATCGAGTTATTTTCTAGAATGAAATCCTTATCGGGCCTAAATGTCAGATACAACCGCCCTGTTTAGAAAATAAGTGCATTGTTGATCATTTGGTAATTGTGTAATTGCATATAAACTCTTTCTTGTCTCCTATTTGAAATGATAAATCGTTCTTTTGTGCATCTAGATATCCCAAAAGGTCTCTAAAATGTAAATACGCGGTTAAATTCCTCAAAGTTAAAATTATGAATAAATGCGAAGTAAATGTAAGTCCCAGGGTCATATGAGTTAATATTAGAAGATAGGCTAAAAGTAATCTTTATTATACCTCTCTTGCCTCCTGCCGTCCGAGTGCCAACTTAATTTGTATCTAAGAGTCGACATCATGTCTCCTGTAAGGAATTCTCGTTGAATTGTATTAATTGTTCTTAAATGTATTTAAGTAATTATAGTCTATTCCCGTTCGATTGTATTTCTATAAGGTTGTGGCACATTCTATTTTTATCATTTGGATATATTGATTATTGTATTTACTAGGAATAGACATGTTAAGCTGTAATTGTAATAATATTCTAACGTGAATATACATTCTAATAATGATGATAATGGCATTTGATATATTATGCGTTATAATGCATGTGATAATTGTATTTTGATATCTATTATATGTTATAATTAATATGAATTTTTGGTGAATATCCAGGTTGAAATTAAGACCTACCAATTGAATGATATCAATATTTTGCTGTAAAAGGTAGTTGTTATCATAGTAAGGCAACAAGATAATTGCCTGAAGCTATATTTAAATTCATTGTTAACTTCTAAACGTCAGTACTTCAGTTATATTGGTTCCTTTGTTAATAAAATGACGTAAAAGTGAAGTACCTCTGTGCGAACAGTACAATTAAATATATGTTGATTTAAAACTGTATATTGTAACTCTACCTCTCTTATCGATTAATTATTTGTAGCAGTTCATTTTATAAATTGAGAGGATTTATTTGATTACGTTAATTAAGCGTCTGTTCAACTGCGTTGATTAATTATTTGTGGTAGTTCATTCTATAAATTGAGATGATTTAATTGATTGATTTTGTTAAGCGTTCGTTCAACTGCGTGACAATAGTCACTAAACAATAATATTGAACCACGCGTTAATTGGCATATTGTTAAATAAAAGTATTGAAAGTTTAGACAATAATTGATCTTGTATATTGGTCGTTTGCGTCATATTGTAATTTAAGTATTTTTAGACGTAACTGTAAAATTGCCATCTAGTTTATGAACACCCTGTATTGAGTCGTGTTCCATATAAATGTTATTTAAAAAGGGTTCATTTTGAAATATTCATACGCTGTCCCGTACTGAATCCTAATTGTTTAAGGGATGAATGTTATAAAGTATATATATGTTTTAGCTTATCCCTTTCGCGCTAAAAGAAATCCGCCTTCATTTCATTCGAAAGCTTGTATGAAAACATAGCAATTCTTCTTTTGGCCGTTCTCTGTTTAAAAGAAAAACCAGACCCTTACCAGACAGGGCTGTAGTATAATTTCTTTTTCTTCACACCACCCTGACCTCAGCGTGGAGTGTAGTAGCAAAAAAAAAAGAATAGAAAACATCTGAGCGTCAATTCCCAACTACCCTCCGGTAGTGGATAACCTTCGACCTCAGGGAGTCCCAGTAACCCAATTTTGGTAAAGACTAGAAGAGCATAAAAACAAACTGGCTCCCTTTCTTATCGTGTAACTAATGGTTTGTTTTGACAATTTTGGAGTAAGTGATAAAGTGTAAATTTTTAATTAATGTATCAAAAACAAAACGTAGAGAAAAAGAAAAATTTACATATAGTAATAATAATAATAATAATAATAATAATAAAAATCATGAATTAAATACTTCATTAACTAATGTAGTTATATTCTGTATACGGTAGTCTTGCGATTCTGTATAGTGTTTATAATCTCTAGGATTTTTAGGTAGTTGATTCTTGTACTTTAATAATATAGAAGTCATTCAAATCTTTTGTTAAATTTAGTAATTCTATATATATATACCTAGTAGAAATTTCGTTTAGGACATGTGCAGTTCCTTGAATGTCTAGAGAGGTCAAGAATACAACTATCGTTAATGATTGTAGACTAGTAAAAAAAAAATGCGTGTAAATATTTATTATCTATATATATTTCCTTTGTAGTTATAATTGATTTGTAAAGCATAATTGCATGTTACTTGGGTTTAATATCTAACTATATTAATTTAGTATGGGTCATCCATCTCCTTTACATATAGGTATATCCTTTGTATATATAGGAACTCGTATTATAATAATAATAACTATAAAAACTGAGTAAAAAAAAAAAATTATTTTAAATGTGTACTGTACATAATTGAAGTCATTTGTGTTATCCCTCGCTATAGTGTTTTAATAGGTATAGTGTATTTATACGAAATCAGGTTGTATTGGCCTTGTTAGTCTTTGTATATTTTTATAGACAAAGCTTAGTTTTGTAAATATGTAGGAACAAATCGTACCAACTAGGGAACTCTTTGTATTATACGTATATAACCATTGGTAGAGCCATGTAGTAATTTCTTAAATTTGTGATTCACTCACAATCGAGATTTTATATCTAAATAATTGGTAGTCTAATGATAACTTTGTTTATTAACGTAGTTTAATAATAATTTTGGGGTTCTCATATTTAATTCTAGTTATAGATGTATATATATAAACATTTCTTTAACTTTTTAATTGTTTGAGTATGACATAGGTATTAGACCTTTAGATAATTGTATATCTTCTTATATACACAAAAATATATATTTAAGCTGTTTTGGGATTTTAACGAGTACGTCTGTACTACTGATATAACTACTTTTGTGTCATTATTTAATTATGGTGTTACCTAATAGTAGATAATTATTTCAATAGGTTTTTACTTTATGTGTTTGAGTACTTCGATTATTTAGCTATAATTGTGTATAAAATAATACTTGCTGGTATGTTTTGCCTTTATGAACTTTACTTAAAGAATTAGTAAGTGTTGCCAACTAGGACTAAGAAATTTTAATTGAATATATCTATGTATGAGTATTAAGCAGTGTTGCCAATCCTAAAGATTAAAAAGTGTTGCCAACTCTAAAGTTTAAAAACAATATTGCCACTTAATTTTTTTTTTAAAAAAAAATTTAAGCCCAAATAGTCAAAAAAAAAATATGTAGCGGCCGACCTGAGGCGCCTTCGGGCCGACCTAAATTTTTGCTTTTCTTACTGTTATTAAATTCATAATTACTATTTAAAAACCTTTTAATTGCTTTATTGCCATGTAATTATTGCAGGTATTAGTCAATGTTAAATTTCTCTCTCTTTATATTTTGCTCTTTCTGTGGAATAACTAAGCCAGACGAATACTTAAAGTTAGCTGTTGTCTCGTAAGATGAAACTCATATCTTTTTCTCCCCTCTTTGCATCTTGAGAAACAGATCTGAATTGGTAACCTATAACCTTCGATTCGCTGCACGTGCAAGGGAATATCTAACCCTTGTGTCTTATCTGAGAGTCTGATGTTATTTTCTGAATACTCTCATTGTCCTCTGTTTAAGCCCAGATGTTCTCAAAAACATGGTAGACGTATAATTAACATTTTGGCGCCGAAGTTGACACTTCGAAAATACTAAATATGTCTATTTTGACACCGTATAAAATAAGTGTCTTGGGAACACTTGTATTTTTGGTATCATTGTGAAACGATTAAGAAACCTGTAAAATCTGGATAAAGCTTGATTTTCTTTGTAATATCAAATTAACCTTTGACTTTTAATTTGGATATTATGTACCAGATGACGCTAAAGCCTTATACTGTTTGTAATAACGCGCATGCGTGACTATTCTAGTTAACACCCTAAATAGTCGTTTAGATTATCAATACCCAATCTAAACGTAAAGACTAATTTCATTGCACACGAGTATCCGCCCTTTTTGGGAAGATACCACCCTACTATACTCCCACGTACGTAACGTGTGAAAAAACTCCCTGAATACAAAATGGCTGTACAAGCTGTTCTCAGGGGGAAAATCATTGTGTGTCTACGAGGCACGAGCTTCGTGCTCGTCGCCGGGGCTCCGGCCCACTCTTCGGGCTCAGGCTTCTGTCCTTCGCCCGCCGGACTTGCGTTTCTTCTCTGACTTTGTTAGAGTCATAGAGAGAAGAACTTAGTGCATTATCAGAATGTGTTATTACACTGTGTTAGTGGAGAACTCCGTCATCTCCGTTCTCCTACCAAGGACCATCTCTGCTTTCGTTTCGTGTGTGCAATACAGCAAGAACTTTGTTACTGTGCTGAACGTTGTTTCTAGTAAGTTTACTACTCTACATGCAGGCAGTCGTAATTCGATCTCTTCATTGAACTGCCCTTATTTCTCTTTTATCATTGGTCATATTCTGACCCCTCTCAAGTTTCACGCATACGCCACTAGACTGATGCGTCATCTAAAATTACCTCTGATGTATAACAACTTATTGCTTAACAACTCTTCTGCGCTGTACAAAAGCAACTTACAATAAAACTCATACTACTTCTAACTCGGCGTCCCAGTCATTTAAAACGCCTATCTAAAGTTTTCAAAGTACGACCTCACCTACTCATATTCTCTCAGAAAGTACCTCCGAAGAAGCCGTTCGTCGAAGTCATTATTATCACATCTCTTTCGTTCTCTGGTTCCTACGTGAACCACTACACCAGTCACGCCTGTTGAGGACCGAACTCTTTATCTTCTGTAGTTGAGTGAACCATCACCCTTCTGTGTGTGTTCTGCGACTCCAGTACTATTCCTGCATTCGCCGTGAGAATTCCGATTGGAGAAAGAACTTCACTCTCCGTAGGAAGTGGAAGCATCTTGTTGGTTTTACCGCTCGAACCAATACAGACATCTTCTGGGAATTCTTGGTTGCAACGAACATCTTGTTACCACGCTAAGCTCAACTGGACTTATACAGGACTCGACGATATCTCCAGAGGCCACTT
>NW_027657869.1:0-17889 GCF_964235325.1 Thermobia domestica
GGTCTCATCAGCCGTGAGAGGGTTAAATATTTCTTCTAAAGCAACAGGTACTACCGTTCATTTTTTAGTGCAGTTTGTAGTAATTTGTGCATTAGTTTCCCATGATGATGTGTAGAACATTTAGTTAGCATATTTGGTTGAGATTTGTAAAAAATATACAGGGTGATGCAAAATTCAGCTTTGTAGTACAGAAAGTTTAACTTGGTTTTCAAAATGTGAAGAAATTGCATATATTAACGAATGCCCTGTATGTACTTCTGAATGGCACAGTAACATATTCCTCTTTTATCATTCGTTAACCATAGTATGGTGTGTCAAAGCCACATATAATGGAATCGAATCTGTTTATTTGAAAAAACTAAAAAACAGAAACAAACGTTATAAGGAAAATTTTAACGTTTCTTCAAGGGCAAAGGACCCTTATCGCAACAGGACAAGTGGAGGGGTTGCCCTTCAATTTGAGCTCTATTTCGTCAAAATATGTAAATAAGTTTGGGAGATATGGCGAATAGTATGTAGTATATAGTAACAATGGATAACAATATAATATATATGTAGAATGACATATGCTATATTGTTGAATAGTTGCCTAACAACATATATGTACCAAATAGGAGAGTTTTAAAAAATGAAGAAATTAGTGGTTGAAGCCATATATTTTCCAGTTACAACGAGTGTCACGTGGTCTCATCAGCCGTGAGAGGGTTAAATATTTCTTCTAAAGCAACAGGTAATACGTTCATTTTTTAGTGCAGTTTGTAGTAATTTGTGCATTAGTTTCCCATGATGATGTGTAGAACATTTAGTTAGCATATTTGGTTGAGATTTGTAAAGAATATACAGGGTGATGCAAAATTCAGCTTTGTAGTACAGAAAGTTTAACTTGGTTTTCAAAATGTGAAGAAATTGCATATATTAACGAATGCCCTGTATGTACTTCTGAATGGAACAGTAACGTATTCCTCTTTTAGAATTCGTTAACCATAGTATGGTGTGTCAAAGCCACATATAATGGAATCGAATCTGTTTTATTTTGAAAAAACTAAAAAACAGAAACAAACGTTATAAGGAAAATTTTAACGTTTCTTCAAGGGCAAAGGACCCTTATCGCAACAGGACAAAGTGGAGGGGTTGCCCTTCAATTTGAGCTTTATTTCGTCAAAATATGTAAATAAGTTTGGGAGATATGGCGAATAGTATGTAGTATATAGTAACAATGGATAACAATATAATATATATGTAGAATGACATATGCTAATATTGTTGAATAGTTGCCTAACAACATATATACCAAATAGGAGAGTTTTTTTTAAAAAATTGAAGAAATTAGTGGTTGAAGCCATATATTTTCCAGTTACAACGAGTGACACGTGGTCTCATCAGCCGTGAGAGGGTTAAATATTTCTTCTAAAGCAACAGGTACTACGTTCATTTTTTAGTGCAGTTTGTAGTATTTGTGCATTAGTTTCCCATGATGATGTGTAGAACATTTAGTTAGCATATTTGGTTGAGATTTGTAAAAAATATACAAGGGTGATGCAAAATTCAGCTTTGTAGTACAGAAAGTTTAACTTGGTTTTCAAAATGTGAAGAAATTGCATATATTAACGAATGCCCTGTATGTACTTCTGAATGGCACAGTAACATATTCCTCTTTTAGCATTCGTTAACCATAGTATGGTGTGTCAAAGCCACATATAATGGAATCGAATCTGTTTTATTTTGAAAAAACTAAAAAACAGAAACAAACGTTATAAGGAAAATTTTAACGTTTCTTCAAGGCAAAGGACCCTTATCGCAACAGGACAAAGTGGAGGGGTTTGCCCTTCAATTTGAGCTCTATTTCGTCAAAATATGTAAATAAGTTTGGGAGATATGGCGAATAGTATGTAGTATATAGTAACAATGGATAACAATATAATATATATGTAGAATGACATATGCTATATTGTTGAATAGTTGCCTAACAACATATATACCAAATAGGAGAGTTTTTTTTAAAAATTGAAGAAATTAGTGTTGAAGCCATATATTTTCCAGTTACAACGAGTGACACGTGGTCTCATCAGCCGTGAGAGGGTTAAATATTTCTTCTAAAGCAACAGGTACTACGTTCATTTTTTAGTGCAGTTTGTAGTAATTTGTGCATTAGTTTCCCATGATGATGTGTAGAACATTTAGTTAGCATATTTGGTTAGATTTGTAAAAAATACACAGGGTGATGCAAAATTCAGCTTTGTAGTACAGAAAGTTTAACTTGGTTTTCAAAATGTGAAGAAATTGCATATATTAACGAATGCCCTGTATGTACTTCTGAATGGCACAGTAACATATTCCTCTTTTAGCATTCGTTAACCATAGTATGGTGTGTCAAAGCCACATATAATGGAATCGAATCTGTTTTATTTTGAAAAAACCAAAAAAAAAACAAACGTTATAAGAGGAATTTTAATGTTTCTTCAAGGACAAAGGACCTGTAACGCAACCGTACAAAATGGATGGGTTTGCCCTTCAATTTGAGCTTTATTTCGTCAAAATATGTAAATAACTTTGGGAGATATGGCGAATAGTATGTAGTATATAGTAACAATGGATAAGAATATAATATATATGTAGAATGACATATGCTATATTGTTGAATAGTTGCCTAACAACATATATGTACCAAATAGGAGAGTTCTTAAAAAAATGAAGAAATTAGTGGTTGAAGCCATATATATTCCAGTTACAACGAGTGTCACGTGGTCTCATCAGCCGTGAGAGGGTTAAATATTTCTTCTAAAGCAACAGGTACTACGTTCATTTTTTAGTGCAGTTTGTAGTAATTTGTGCATTAGTTTCCCATGATGATGTGTAGAACATTTAGTTAGCATATTTGGTTGAGATTTGTAAAAAATATACAGGGTGATGCAAAATTCAGCTTTGTAGTACAGAAAGTTTAACTTGGTTTTCAAAATGTGAAGAAATTGCATATATTAACGAATGCCCTGTATGTACTTCTGAATGGCACAGTAACATATTCCTCTTTTATCATTCGTTAACCATAGTATGGTGTGTCAAAGCCACATATAATGGAATCGAATCTGTTTTATTTTGAAAAAACTAAAAAACAGAAACAAACGTTATAAGGAAAATTTTAACGTTTCTTCAAGGGCAAAGGACCCTTATCGCAACAGGACAAAGTGGAGGGGTTTGCCCTTCAATTTGAGCTCTATTTCGTCAAAATATGTAAATAAGTTTGGGAGATATGGCGAATAGTATGTAGTATATAGTAACAATGGATAACAATATAATATATATGTAGAATGACATATGCTATATTGTTGAATAGTTGCCTAACAACATATATGTACCAAATAGGAGAGGTTTTAAAAAAATGAAGAAATTAGTGGTTGAAGCCATATATTTTCCAGTTACAACGAGTGTCACGTGGTCTCATCAGCCGTGAGAGGGTTAAATATTTCTTCTAAAGCAACAGGTACTACGTTCATTTTTTAGTGCAGTTTGTAGTAATTTGTGCATTAGTTTCCCATGATGATGTGTAGAACATTTAGTTAGCATATTTGGTTGAGATTTGTAAAGAATATACAGGGTGATGCAAAATTCAGCTTTGTAGTACAGAAAGTTTAACTTGGTTTTCAAAATGTGAAGAAATTGCATATATTAACGAATGCCCTGTATGTACTTCTGAATGGAACAGTAACGTATTCCTCTTTTAGAATTCGTTAACCATAGTATGGTGTGTCAAAGCCACATATAATGGAATCGAATCTGTTTTATTTTGAAAAAACTAAAAAACAGAAACAAACGTTATAAGGAAAATTTTAACGTTTCTTCAAGGGCAAAGGACCCTTATCGCAACAGGACAAAGTGGAGGGGTTTGCCCTTCAATTTGAGCTTTATTTCGTCAAAATATGTAAATAAGTTTGGGAGATATGGCGAATAGTATGTAGTATATAGTAACAATGGATAACAATATAATATATATGTAGAATGACATATGCTATATTGTTGAATAGTTGCCTAACAACATATATACCAAATAGGAGAGTTTTTTTTAAAAAATTGAAGAAATTAGTGGTTGAAGCCATATATTTTCCAGTTACAACGAGTGACACGTGGTCTCATCAGCCGTGAGAGGGTTAAATATTTCTTCTAAAGCAACAGGTACTACGTTCATTTTTTAGTGCAGTTTGTAGTAATTTGTGCATTAGTTTCCCATGATGATGTGTAGAACATTTAGTTAGCATATTTGGTTGAGATTTGTAAAAAATATACAGGGTGATTCAAAATTCAGCTTTGTAGTACAGAAAGTTTAACTTGGTTTTCAAAATGTGAAGAAATTGCATATATTAACGAATGCCCTGTATGTACTTCTGAATGGCACAGTAACATATTCCTCTTTTAGCATTCGTTAACCATAGTATGGTGTGTCAAATCCACATATAATGGAATCGAATCTGTTTTATTTTGAAAAAACCAAAAAAAAAAATCAAACGTTATAAGAGGAATTTTAATGTTTCTTCAAGGACAAAGGACCTGTAACGCAACCGTACAAAATGGATGGGTTTGCCCTTCAATTTGAGCTTTATTTCGTCAAAATATGTAAATAACTTTGGGAGATATGGCGAATAGTATGTAGTATATAGTAACAATGGATAAGAATATAATATATATGTAGAATGACATATGCTATATTGTTGAATAGTTGCCTAACAACATATATGTACCAAATAGGAGAGTTTTTAAAAAAAATGAAGAAATTAGTGGTTGAAGCCATATATATTCCAGTTACAACGAGTGTCACGTGGTCTCATCAGCCGTGAGAGGGTTAAATATTTCTTCTAAAGCAACAGGTACTACGTTCATTTTTTAGTGCAGTTTGTAGTAATTTGTGCATTAGTTTCCCATGATGATGTGTAGAACATTTAGTTAGCATATTTGGTTGAGATTTGTAAAAAATATACAGGGTGATGCAAAATTCAGCTTTGTAGTACAGAAAGTTTAACTTGGTTTTCAAAATGTGAAGAAATTGCATATATTAACGAATGCCCTGTATGTACTTCTGAATGGCACAGTAACATATTCCTCTTTTATCATTCGTTAACCATAGTATGGTGTGTCAAAGCCACATATAATGGAATCGAATCTGTTTTATTTTGAAAAAACTAAAAAACAGAAACAAACGTTATAAGGAAAATTTTAACGTTTCTTCAAGGGCAAAGGACCCTTATCGCAACAGGACAAAGTGGAGGGGTTTGCCCTTCAATTTGAGCTCTATTTCGTCAAAATATGTAAATAAGTTTGGGAGATATGGCGAATAGTATGTAGTATATAGTAACAATGGATAACAATATAATATATATGTAGAATGACATATGCTATATTGTTGAATAGTTGCCTAACAACATATATGTACCAAATAGGAGAGGTTTTAAAAAAATGAAGAAATTAGTGGTTGAAGCCATATATTTTCCAGTTACAACGAGTGTCACGTGGTCTCATCAGCCGTGAGAGGGTTAAATATTTCTTCTAAAGCAACAGGTACTACGTTCATTTTTTAGTGCAGTTTGTAGTAATTTGTGCATTAGTTTCCCATGATGATGTGTAGAACATTTAGTTAGCATATTTGGTTGAGATTTGTAAAGAATATACAGGGTGATGCAAAATTCAGCTTTGTAGTACAGAAAGTTTAACTTGGTTTTCAAAATGTGAAGAAATTGCATATATTAACGAATGCCCTGTATGTACTTCTGAATGGCACAGTAACGTATTCCTCTTTTAGAATTCGTTAACCATAGTATGGTGTGTCAAAGCCACATATAATGGAATCGAATCTGTTTTATTTTGAAAAAACTAAAAAAGAGAAATAAACGTTATAAGAGGAATTTTAATGTTTCTTCAAGGGCAAAGGACACTTATCACAACAGGACAAAATGGAGGGGTTTCCTCTTCAATTTTAGCTTTATTTCGTCAAAATATGTAAATAACTTTGGGAGATATGGCGAATAGTATGTAGTATATAGTAACAATGGATAACAATATAATATATATGTAGAATGACATATGATATATTGTTGAATAGTTGCCTAACAACATATATACCAAATAGGAGAGTTTTTTTAAAAAAATTGAAGAAATTAGTGGTTGAAGCCATATATTTTCCAGTTACAACGAGTGTCACGTGGTCTTATCAGCCGTGAGAGGGTTAAATATTTCTTCTAAAGCAACAGGTACTACGTTCATTTTTTAGTGCAGTTTGTAGTAATTTGTGCATTAGTTTCCCATGATGATGTGTAGAACATTTAGTTAGCACATTTGCTTGAGATTTGTAAAAAATATACAGGGTGATGCAAAATTCAGCTTTGTAGTACAGAAAGTTTAACTTGGTTTTCAAAATGTGAAGAAATTGCATATATTAACGAATGCCCTGTATGTACTTCTGAATGGCACAGTAACGTATTCCTCTTTTAGAATTCGTTAACCATAGTATGGTGTGTCAAAGCCACATATAATGGAATCGAATCTGTTTCATTTTGAAAAAACTAAAAAACAGAAACAAACGTTATAAGGAAAATTTTAACGTTTCTTCAAGGGCAAAGGACCCTTATCGCAACAGGACAAAGTGGAGAGGTTTGCCCTTCAATTTGAGCTTTATTTCGTCAAAATATGTAAATAAGTTTGGGAGATATGGCGAATAGTATGTAGTATATAGTAACAATGGATAACAATATAATATATATGTAGAATGACATATGCTATATTGTTGAATAGTTGCCTAACAACATATATACCAAATAGGAGAGTTTTTTTTAAAAAATTGAAGAAATTAGTGGTTGAAGCCATATATTTTCCAGTTACAACGAGTGACACATGGTCTCATCAGCCGTGAGAGGGTTAAATATTTCTTCTAAAGCAACAGGTACTACGTTCATTTTTTAGTGCAGTTTGTAGTAATTTGTGCATTAGTTTCCCATGATGATGTGTAGAACATTTAGTTAGCATATTTGGTTGAGATTTGTAAAAAATACACAGGGTGATGCAAAATTCAGCTTTGTAGTACAGAAAGTTTAACTTGGTTTTCAAAATGTGAAGAAATTGCATATATTAACGAATGCCCTGTATGTACTTCTGAATGGCACAGTAACATATTCCTCTTTTAGCATTCGTTAACCATAGTATGGTGTGTCAAAGCCACATATAATGGAATCGAATCTGTTTTATTTTGAAAAAACCAAAAAAAAAAACAAACGTTATAAGAGGAATTTTAATGTTTCTTCAAGGACAAAGGACCTGTAACGCAACCGTACAAAATGGATGGGTTTGCCCTTCAATTTGAGCTTTATTTCGTCAAAATATGTAAATAACTTTGGGAGATATGGCGAATAGTATGTAGTATATAGTAACAATGGATAAGAATATAATATATATGTAGAATGACATATGCTATATTGTTGAATAGTTGCCTAACAACATATATGTACCAAATAGGAGAGTTCTTAAAAAAATGAAGAAATTAGTGGTTGAAGCCATATATATTCCAGTTACAACGAGTGTCACGTGGTCTCATCAGCCGTGAGAGGGTTAAATATTTCTTCTAAAGCAACAGGTACTACGTTCATTTTTTAGTGCAGTTTGTAGTAATTTGTGCATTAGTTTCCCATGATGATGTGTAGAACATTTAGTTAGCATATTTGGTTGAGATTTGTAAAAAATATACAGGGTGATGCAAAATTCAGCTTTGTAGTACAGAAAGTTTAACTTGGTTTTCAAAATGTGAAGAAATTGCATATATTAACGAATGCCCTGTATGTACTTCTGAATGGCACAGTAACATATTCCTCTTTTATCATTCGTTAACCATAGTATGGTGTGTCAAAGCCACATATAATGGAATCGAATCTGTTTTATTTTGAAAAAACTAAAAAACAGAAACAAACGTTATAAGGAAAATTTTAACGTTTCTTCAAGGGCAAAGGACCCTTATCGCAACAGGACAAAGTGGAGGGGTTTGCCCTTCAATTTGAGCTCTATTTCGTCAAAATATGTAAATAAGTTTGGGAGATATGGCGAATAGTATGTAGTATATAGTAACAATGGATAACAATATAATATATATGTAGAATGACATATGCTATATTGTTGAATAGTTGCCTAACAACATATATGTACCAAATAGGAGAGGTTTTAAAAAAATGAAGAAATTAGTGGTTGAAGCCATATATTTTCCAGTTACAACGAGTGTCACGTGGTCTCATCAGCCGTGAGAGGGTTAAATATTTCTTCTAAAGCAACAGGTACTACGTTCATTTTTTAGTGCAGTTTGTAGTAATTTGTGCATTAGTTTCCCATGATGATGTGTAGAACATTTAGTTAGCATATTTGGTTGAGATTTGTAAAGAATATACAGGGTGATGCAAAATTCAGCTTTGTAGTACAGAAAGTTTAACTTGGTTTTCAAAATGTGAAGAAATTGCATATATTAACGAATGCCCTGTATGTACTTCTGAATGGAACAGTAACGTATTCCTCTTTTAGAATTCGTTAACCATAGTATGGTGTGTCAAAGCCACATATAATGGAATCGAATCTGTTTTATTTTGAAAAAACTAAAAAACAGAAACAAACGTTATAAGGAAAATTTTAACGTTTCTTCAAGGGCAAAGGACCCTTATCGCAACAGGACAAAGTGGAGGGGTTTGCCCTTCAATTTGAGCTTTATTTCGTCAAAATATGTAAATAAGTTTGGGAGATATGGCGAATAGTATGTAGTATATAGTAACAATGGATAACAATATAATATATATGTAGAATGACATATGCTATATTGTTGAATAGTTGCCTAACAACATATATACCAAATAGGAGAGTTTTTTTTAAAAAATTGAAGAAATTAGTGGTTGAAGCCATATATTTTCCAGTTACAACGAGTGACACGTGGTCTCATCAGCCGTGAGAGGGTTAAATATTTCTTCTAAAGCAACAGGTACTACGTTCATTTTTTAGTGCAGTTTGTAGTAATTTGTGCATTAGTTTCCCATGATGATGTGTAGAACATTTAGTTAGCATATTTGGTTGAGATTTGTAAAAAATATACAGGGTGATGCAAAATTCAGCTTTGTAGTACAGAAAGTTTAACTTGGTTTTCAAAATGTGAAGAAATTGCATATATTAACGAATGCCCTGTATGTACTTCTGAATGGCACAGTAACATATTCCTCTTTTAGCATTCGTTAACCATAGTATGGTGTGTCAAAGCCACATATAATGGAATCGAATCTGTTTTATTTTGAAAAAACCAAAAAAAAAATCAAACGTTATAAGAGGAATTTTAATGTTTCTTCAAGGACAAAGGACCTGTAACGCAACCGTACAAAATGGATGGGTTTGCCCTTCAATTTGAGCTTTATTTCGTCAAAATATGTAAATAACTTTGGGAGATATGGCGAATAGTATGTAGTATATAGTAACAATGGATAAGAATATAATATATATGTAGAATGACATATGCTATATTGTTGAATAGTTGCCTAACAACATATATGTACCAAATAGGAGAGTTTTTAAAAAAAATGAAGAAATTAGTGGTTGAAGCCATATATATTCCAGTTACAACGAGTGTCACGTGGTCTCATCAGCCGTGAGAGGGTTAAATATTTCTTCTAAAGCAACAGGTACTACGTTCATTTTTTAGTGCAGTTTGTAGTAATTTGTGCATTAGTTTCCCATGATGATGTGTAGAACATTTAGTTAGCATATTTGGTTGAGATTTGTAAAAAATATACAGGGTGATGCAAAATTCAGCTTTGTAGTACAGAAAGTTTAACTTGGTTTTCAAAATGTGAAGAAATTGCATATATTAACGAATGCCCTGTATGTACTTCTGAATGGCAGAGTAACATATTCCTCTTTTAGCATTCGTTAACCATAGTATGGTGTGTCAAAGCCACATATAATGGAATCGAATCTGTTTTATTTTGAAAAAACTAAAAAACAGAAACAAACGTTATAAGGAAAATTTTAACGTTTCTTCAAGGGCAAAGGATCCTTATCGCAACAGGACAAAGTGGAGGGGTTTCCTCTTCAATTTTAGCTTTATTTCGTCAAAATATGTAAATAAGTTTGGGAGATATGGCGAATAGTATGTAGTATATAGTAACAATGGATAACAATATAATATATATGTAGAATGACATATGATATATTGTTGAATAGTTGCCTAACAACATATATACCAAATAGGAGAGTTTTTTAAAAAAAATTGAAGAAATTAGTGGTTGAAGCCATATATTTTCCAGTTACAACGAGTGTCACGTGGTCTCATCAGCCGTGAGAGGGTTAAATATTTCTTCTAAAGCAACAGGTACTACGTTCATTTTTTAGTGCAGTTTGTAGTAATTTGTGCATTAGTTTCCCATGATGATGTGTAGAACATTTAGTTAGCATATTTGGTTGAGATTTGTAAAAAATATACAGGGTGATGCAAAATTCAGCTTTGTAGTACAGAAAGTTTAACTTGGTTTTCAAAATGTGAAGAAATTGCATATATTAACGAATGCCCTGTATGTACTTCTGAATGGCACAGTAACGTATTCCTCTTTTAGAATTCGTTAACCATAGTATGGTGTGTCAAAGCCACATATAATGGAATCGAATCTGTTTTATTTTGAAAAAAACAAAAAAAAAAACAAAAGTTATAAGAGGAATTTTAATGTTTCTTCAAGGACAAAGGACCTGTAACGCAACCGTACAAAATGGATGGGTTTGCCCTTCAATTTGAGCTTTATTTCGTCAAAATATGTAAATAACTTTGGGAGATATGGCGAATAGTATGTAGTATATAGTAACAATGGATAAGAATATAATATATATGTAGAATGACATATGCTATATTGTTGAATAGTTGCCTAACAACATATATGTACCAAATAGGAGAGTTTTTTAAAAAAATGAAGAAATTAGTGGTTGAAGCCATATATATTCCAGTTACAACGAGTGTCACGTGGTCTCATCAGCCGTGAGAGGGTTAAATATTTCTTCTAAAGCAACAGGTACTACGTTCATTTTTTAGTGCAGTTTGTAGTAATTTGTGCATTAGTTTCCCATGATGATGTGTAGAACATTTAGTTAGCATATTTGGTTGAGATTTGTAAAAAATATACAGGGTGATGCAAAATTCAGCTTTGTAGTACAGAAAGTTTAACTTGGTTTTCAAAATGTGAAGAAATTGCATATATTAACGAATGCCCTGTATGTACTTCTGAATGGCACAGTAACATATTCCTCTTTTAGCATTCGTTAACCATAGTATGGTGTGTCAAAGCCACATATAATGGAATCGAATCTGTTTTATTTTGAAAAAACCAAAAAAAAATCAAACGTTATAAGAGGAATTTTAATGTTTCTTCAAGGACAAAGGACCTGTAACGCAACCGTACAAAATGGATGGGTTTGCCCTTCAATTTGAGCTTTATTTCGTCAAAATATGTAAATAACTTTGGGAGATATGGCGAATAGTATGTAGTATATAGTAACAATGGATAAGAATATAATATATATGTAGAATGACATATGCTATATTGTTGAATAGTTGCCTAACAACATATATGTACCAAATAGGAGAGTTTTTAAAAAAAATGAAGAAATTAGTGGTTGAAGCCATATATATTCCAGTTACAACGAGTGTCACGTGGTCTCATCAGCCGTGAGAGGGTTAAATATTTCTTCTAAAGCAACAGGTACTACGTTCATTTTTTAGTGCAGTTTGTAGTAATTTGTGCATTAGTTTCCCATGATGATGTGTAGAACATTTAGTTAGCATATTTGGTTGAGATTTGTAAAAAATATACAGGGTGATGCAAAATTCAGCTTTGTAGTACAGAAAGTTTAACTTGGTTTTCAAAATGTGAAGAAATTGCATATATTAACGAATGCCCTGTATGTACTTCTGAATGGCAGAGTAACATATTCCTCTTTTAGCATTCGTTAACCATAGTATGGTGTGTCAAAGCCACATATAATGGAATCGAATCTGTTTTATTTTGAAAAAACTAAAAAACAGAAACAAACGTTATAAGGAAAATTTTAACGTTTCTTCAAGGGCAAAGGATCCTTATCGCAACAGGACAAAGTGGAGGGGTTTCCTCTTCAATTTTAGCTTTATTTCGTCAAAATATGTAAATAAGTTTGGGAGATATGGCGAATAGTATGTAGTATATAGTAACAATGGATAACAATATAATATATATGTAGAATGACATATGATATATTGTTGAATAGTTGCCTAACAACATATATACCAAATAGGAGAGTTTTTTAAAAAAAATTGAAGAAATTAGTGGTTGAAGCCATATATTTTCCAGTTACAACGAGTGTCACGTGGTCTCATCAGCCGTGAGAGGGTTAAATATTTCTTCTAAAGCAACAGGTACTACGTTCATTTTTTAGTGCAGTTTGTAGTAATTTGTGCATTAGTTTCCCATGATGATGTGTAGAACATTTAGTTAGCATATTTGGTTGAGATTTGTAAAAAATATACAGGGTGATGCAAAATTCAGCTTTGTAGTACAGAAAGTTTAACTTGGTTTTCAAAATGTGAAGAAATTGCATATATTAACGAATGCCCTGTATGTACTTCTGAATGGCACAGTAACGTATTCCTCTTTTAGAATTCGTTAACCATAGTATGGTGTGTCAAAGCCACATATAATGGAATCGAATCTGTTTTATTTTGAAAAAACCAAAAAAAAAAAAAGTTATAAGAGGAATTTTAATGTTTCTTCAAGGACAAAGGACCTGTAACGCAACCGTACAAAATGGATGGGTTTGCCCTTCAATTTGAGCTTTATTTCGTCAAAATATGTAAATAACTTTGGGAGATATGGCGAATAGTATGTAGTATATAGTAACAATGGATAAGAATATAATATATATGTAGAATGACATATGCTATATTGTTGAATAGTTGCCTAACAACATATATGTACCAAATAGGAGAGTTTTTAAAAAAAATGAAGAAATTAGTGGTTGAAGCCATATATATTCCAGTTACAACGAGTGTCACGTGGTCTCATCAGCCGTGAGAGGGTTAAATATTTCTTCTAAAGCAACAGGTACTACGTTCATTTTTTAGTGCAGTTTGTAGTAATTTGTGCATTAGTTTCCCATGATGATGTGTAGAACATTTAGTTAGCATATTTGGTTGAGATTTGTAAAAAATATACAGGGTGATGCAAAATTCAGCTTTGTAGTACAGAAAGTTTAACTTGGTTTTCAAAATGTGAAGAAATTGCATATATTAACGAATGCCCTGTATGTACTTCTGAATGGCACAGTAACATATTCCTCTTTTATCATTCGTTAACCATAGTATGGTGTGTCAAAGCCACATATAATGGAATCGAATCTGTTTTATTTTGAAAAAACTAAAAAACAGAAACAAACGTTATAAGGAAAATTTTAACGTTTCTTCAAGGGCAAAGGACCCTTATCGCAACAGGACAAAGTGGAGGGGTTTGCCCTTCAATTTGAGCTCTATTTCGTCAAAATATGTAAATAAGTTTGGGAGATATGGCGAATAGTATGTAGTATATAGTAACAATGGATAACAATATAATATATATGTAGAATGACATATGCTATATTGTTGAATAGTTGCCTAACAACATATATGTACCAAATAGGAGAGGTTTTAAAAAAATGAAGAAATTAGTGGTTGAAGCCATATATTTTCCAGTTACAACGAGTGTCACGTGGTCTCATCAGCCGTGAGAGGGTTAAATATTTCTTCTAAAGCAACAGGTACTACGTTCATTTTTTAGTGCAGTTTGTAGTAATTTGTGCATTAGTTTCCCATGATGATGTGTAGAACATTTAGTTAGCATATTTGGTTGAGATTTGTAAAGAATATACAGGGTGATGCAAAATTCAGCTTTGTAGTACAGAAAGTTTAACTTGGTTTTCAAAATGTGAAGAAATTGCATATATTAACGAATGCCCTGTATGTACTTCTGAATGGAACAGTAACGTATTCCTCTTTTAGAATTCGTTAACCATAGTATGGTGTGTCAAAGCCACATATAATGGAATCGAATCTGTTTTATTTTGAAAAAACTAAAAAACAGAAACAAACGTTATAAGGAAAATTTTAACGTTTCTTCAAGGGCAAAGGACCCTTATCGCAACAGGACAAAGTGGAGGGGTTTGCCCTTCAATTTGAGCTTTATTTCGTCAAAATATGTAAATAAGTTTGGGAGATATGGCGAATAGTATGTAGTATATAGTAACAATGGATAACAATATAATATATATGTAGAATGACATATGCTATATTGTTGAATAGTTGCCTAACAACATATATACCAAATAGGAGAGTTTTTTTTAAAAAATTGAAGAAATTAGTGGTTGAAGCCATATATTTTCCAGTTACAACGAGTGACACGTGGTCTCATCAGCCGTGAGAGGGTTAAATATTTCTTCTAAAGCAACAGGTACTACGTTCATTTTTTAGTGCAGTTTGTAGTAATTTGTGCATTAGTTTCCCATGATGATGTGTAGAACATTTAGTTAGCATATTTGGTTGAGATTTGTAAAAAATATACAGGGTGATGCAAAATTCAGCTTTGTAGTACAGAAAGTTTAACTTGGTTTTCAAAATGTGAAGAAATTGCATATATTAACGAATGCCCTGTATGTACTTCTGAATGGCACAGTAACATATTCCTCTTTTAGCATTCGTTAACCATAGTATGGTGTGTCAAAGCCACATATAATGGAATCGAATCTGTTTTATTTTGAAAAAACCAAAAAAAAAATCAAACGTTATAAGAGGAATTTTAATGTTTCTTCAAGGACAAAGGACCTGTAACGCAACCGTACAAAATGGATGGGTTTGCCCTTCAATTTGAGCTTTATTTCGTCAAAATATGTAAATAACTTTGGGAGATATGGCGAATAGTATGTAGTATATAGTAACAATGGATAAGAATATAATATATATGTAGAATGACATATGCTATATTGTTGAATAGTTGCCTAACAACATATATGTACCAAATAGGAGAGTTTTTAAAAAAAATGAAGAAATTAGTGGTTGAAGCCATATATATTCCAGTTACAACGAGTGTCACGTGGTCTCATCAGCCGTGAGAGGGTTAAATATTTCTTCTAAAGCAACAGGTACTACGTTCATTTTTTAGTGCAGTTTGTAGTAATTTGTGCATTAGTTTCCCATGATGATGTGTAGAACATTTAGTTAGCATATTTGGTTGAGATTTGTAAAAAATATACAGGGTGATGCAAAATTCAGCTTTGTAGTACAGAAAGTTTAACTTGGTTTTCAAAATGTGAAGAAATTGCATATATTAACGAATGCCCTGTATGTACTTCTGAATGGCAGAGTAACATATTCCTCTTTTAGCATTCGTTAACCATAGTATGGTGTGTCAAAGCCACATATAATGGAATCGAATCTGTTTTATTTTGAAAAAACTAAAAAACAGAAACAAACGTTATAAGGAAAATTTTAACGTTTCTTCAAGGGCAAAGGATCCTTATCGCAACAGGACAAAGTGGAGGGGTTTCCTCTTCAATTTTAGCTTTATTTCGTCAAAATATGTAAATAAGTTTGGGAGATATGGCGAATAGTATGTAGTATATAGTAACAATGGATAACAATATAATATATATGTAGAATGACATATGATATATTGTTGAATAGTTGCCTAACAACATATATACCAAATAGGAGAGTTTTTTAAAAAAAATTGAAGAAATTAGTGGTTGAAGCCATATATTTTCCAGTTACAACGAGTGTCACGTGGTCTCATCAGCCGTGAGAGGGTTAAATATTTCTTCTAAAGCAACAGGTACTACGTTCATTTTTTAGTGCAGTTTGTAGTAATTTGTGCATTAGTTTCCCATGATGATGTGTAGAACATTTAGTTAGCATATTTGGTTGAGATTTGTAAAAAATATACAGGGTGATGCAAAATTCAGCTTTGTAGTACAGAAAGTTTAACTTGGTTTTCAAAATGTGAAGAAATTGCATATATTAACGAATGCCCTGTATGTACTTCTGAATGGCACAGTAACGTATTCCTCTTTTAGAATTCGTTAACCATAGTATGGTGTGTCAAAGCCACATATAATGGAATCGAATCTGTTTTATTTTGAAAAAAACAAAAAAAAACAAAAGTTATAAGAGGAATTTTAATGTTTCTTCAAGGACAAAGGACCTGTAACGCAACCGTACAAAATGGATGGGTTTGCCCTTCAATTTGAGCTTTATTTCGTCAAAATATGTAAATAACTTTGGGAGATATGGCGAATAGTATGTAGTATATAGTAACAATGGATAAGAATATAATATATATGTAGAATGACATATGCTATATTGTTGAATAGTTGCCTAACAACATATATGTACCAAATAGGAGAGTTTTTTAAAAAAATGAAGAAATTAGTGGTTGAAGCCATATATATTCCAGTTACAACGAGTGTCACGTGGTCTCATCAGCCGTGAGAGGGTTAAATATTTCTTCTAAAGCAACAGGTACTACGTTCATTTTTTAGTGCAGTTTGTAGTAATTTGTGCATTAGTTTCCCATGATGATGTGTAGAACATTTAGTTAGCATATTTGGTTGAGATTTGTAAAAAATATACAGGGTGATGCAAAATTCAGCTTTGTAGTACAGAAAGTTTAACTTGGTTTTCAAAATGTGAAGAAATTGCATATATTAACGAATGCCCTGTATGTACTTCTGAATGGCACAGTAACATATTCCTCTTTTAGCATTCGTTAACCATAGTATGGTGTGTCAAAGCCACATATAATGGAATCGAATCTGTTTTATTTTGAAAAAACCAAAAAAAAATCAAACGTTATAAGAGGAATTTTAATGTTTCTTCAAGGACAAAGGACCTGTAACGCAACCGTACAAAATGGATGGGTTTGCCCTTCAATTTGAGCTTTATTTCGTCAAAATATGTAAATAACTTTGGGAGATATGGCGAATAGTATGTAGTATATAGTAACAATGGATAAGAATATAATATATATGTAGAATGACATATGCTATATTGTTGAATAGTTGCCTAACAACATATATGTACCAAATAGGAGAGTTTTTAAAAAAAATGAAGAAATTAGTGGTTGAAGCCATATATATTCCAGTTACAACGAGTGTCACGTGGTCTCATCAGCCGTGAGAGGGTTAAATATTTCTTCTAAAGCAACAGGTACTACGTTCATTTTTTAGTGCAGTTTGTAGTAATTTGTGCATTAGTTTCCCATGATGATGTGTAGAACATTTAGTTAGCATATTTGGTTGAGATTTGTAAAAAATATACAGGGTGATGCAAAATTCAGCTTTGTAGTACAGAAAGTTTAACTTGGTTTTCAAAATGTGAAGAAATTGCATATATTAACGAATGCCCTGTATGTACTTCTGAATGGCAGAGTAACATATTCCTCTTTTAGCATTCGTTAACCATAGTATGGTGTGTCAAAGCCACATATAATGGAATCGAATCTGTTTTATTTTGAAAAAACTAAAAAACAGAAACAAACGTTATAAGGAAAATTTTAACGTTTCTTCAAGGGCAAAGGATCCTTATCGCAACAGGACAAAGTGGAGGGGTTTCCTCTTCAATTTTAGCTTTATTTCGTCAAAATATGTAAATAAGTTTGGGAGATATGGCGAATAGTATGTAGTATATAGTAACAATGGATAACAATATAATATATATGTAGAATGACATATGATATATTGTTGAATAGTTGCCTAACAACATATATACCAAATAGGAGAGTTTTTTAAAAAAAATTGAAGAAATTAGTGGTTGAAGCCATATATTTTCCAGTTACAACGAGTGTCACGTGGTCTCAT
>NW_027657870.1:0-17842 GCF_964235325.1 Thermobia domestica
ATTCCATATTTGTCTACTTTCCTCTCTCTCTCTCTCTCTCTCTCTCTCTCTCTCTATATATATATATATATATATATATATATATATATATATATACAGGACCGGATCCAGGATTTTCTGTAGTGGGTGTACCAATAACTATCAGTAAATTTGAATCAAATTTAATTTTTTAAAAATACCTTTAGGCATCTGTGATGTGTATGAGGAACTGATTTAAACTATTGTGCTTAGCAAATCACTTTTAAGCCCGAAACGGAAACATGACATGAAATTTTAGGAAAGTATTGTTATTTTCACTGCTATTTTCTCCCTTTAGATAGTGTATATTCAGAATGGAGCGGGGTACACGTGCTCCAGTGCACCCCTAAATAAGACCCTCTATATATATAGGATGACTTTTTAAAACTCACGGATTTCATTTGGGTCTAGAATTTCTAACTGAAGTCTGATTTTCATACGATTTGTAGCAGATGATCGAGGAAGGATGGGGGATTTAAGGAGCTACATTTATTATTTTAAACCCATTCGGGATAATATGGGACACGCCTCACGAAAAACAGCAAATATTCGCCAGTGCACCTTACAATTGGATTGAGGTTTTAGATTTTTGAAAGTCTCAGAATACAAATTAAGTGTTAGTGGTAACACTCATAAATTAGATGTGGAATAGCTATAACCTGTTTCTCGCGAGAAACGACGCGACGGAGAGATTTCTTGGGCGACCTAAGGAGTCGACAACTGACATCTTCCAGAACACCCAACTGCTGCGGGATCCGATGCTTCCTTGCCCCATTCAGAAGCGACCCTGTTTCTTCCAATTTATTTACTAGCGAGTAGCAATCATATTATATTCTTGTCTGAGGCAGAACGTGAGGTAAATTCGTTTCTAATTGCCCTTTGCGTAACAACAACAGATTCTATTCTCCAAAAACTTTTAACGATAAACTCATGTTGCTCCAAAGAGTCCACTATTCTCACTGTGTTCTGATCATACGCACCCAGTAGAACAGAACTGTACAACACAATTCGAAATACAACGATTTAGTTTCCTGTTTCTTATTGCCCTTGGTGAGATTGCCATTTAAATAAGAAAACTCAAGTCTCCACACAGCACAGCACCTCATTCCAATTTTAAAGTACACTGGCGAATATTTACATATTTCTTAAGGCGTGGCCGACATTATCCGGTATGAATTAAAAACAATACACATAGTTCCATAAATTTCCCATCCTTCCTTGATCACATGCCACAAACGGTGTGAAAATCGGACTTCAGTTAGACATTCTAGACCCAAATGAAATTCGTGAGTCTTAAAAAATCACCTTCTGTATATGTTAATATATCCCAGAGTTCTTGCTGGATATGTTTTCCTTCAAACATGAAGACCATACTAAAAGAGACTTATTCATAATGAGTCCAAATGAGAACATAAGAAAAGCTAGAATAGTAAATTTGCCTATGGAAGTAGAACATTACATAAGTGCAGAAACATTAGAAAATTAAGGAGGAATAATGGTCAGAAAATATATATATTAGTTAATAATTGAGAGAAATTGAAATCAGAAAATACATCTCTTTCCCCCTTTCATTCAATGGTATTCTACAGTAGTAACATATGGCCAACAGCCATACTGTTTCTTGTGTGTTTCAGATCAGTACAATATTAATATTTGTTTACTGAAATAGAACCATCCAAAAAAGGAACCGCAACACAACACGACATTACATGATTTATTATCAGAACAAATCATACAAAGTTATAAGATCGATTTTGTAAATTTAATTCACAGACAGTTATAAAAATAAGTTATCCGGACAACAGCATATTGTAAAAATAGTTCTTATTCTTTTGTTACTACAGAAGTCAGTACGAAGCATACATTACCCATATCGTACATATGTACTGCCCTTTTTCCCACTTAGATGATATATCATGCCATTGCTTGATGTCTGGTATCTAACAGTCTTCGCGAGCTCCCTCGTGGCTAAGCGGTCAACGTACGCGCCTTTGGCGTGGGACACCCGGATTCGATTCTCGGCGAGAGCTCATGTGGTTCGGATTCCACGGTAATCAGTAGGTCCACGTCTCATATAGCCTCGCTGCTGAAAAGAACCCTAAACTAAAATCACCTCACCTCTAAAAGTCTTCCCTGTATTACAAACGCATACGTATCTTACATACGGAACCTATATGTTACATGCGCCCATCTATATATGAGACCCTTAACGCATATATACAATTCTTTCGTTCGTACAGAAATTACGTTTGTTCGGAACACTTATGCGGAAAGTACGTATTAAATGTACGTTTTCAGTTTGTAACGTGCCCGTTACAAGTCACAAAAAAAAAGAAGAAATTATAAAAATAAAAAATGTAAAATCTTCGATAAGGAAAATGGTAAAATTACTATTATTGTATTTAATATTATGTGTTACAGCAAGAGACATAAGCTTATACAAAAGAATCATCTGCGAAATTTTTTTAAAATTAAGAGAGAAAGAATTAAATGTAAAAATAACGTTTGTGAGAAGATTTCCTTTGCCTTTCGTAACCGAGAAATATCAAGGTCTTGGCTTATGCGCTGGTCGTTGACTGCGCATGGTCACGGCTTTGCGGCCGCAAGTAGCTGGCCACGGCTAGCTCACTTGGGCTGTGTTGTATGAACGGGTAACATCTGGAGGGATTAAGCCGTTCGAATGGATTATGAATCTAAATGGACGTTTCGTGTTGGTTCACGTTTCTTGTATTGAAGTCTTCGTTTGTAGAAGAGTGTGTTATAGAAGGAAATAAGAATATCCATTACAAGTGAGGATTATGATTATAGTGATATTTCATTTTCTGCAATATTTAGTGTATTTGCATATTTTTGAAAAATTAGTGAAAATAGTGTTGCTTGGAAATTCGATAAAAGTGTTGGAAGGGAGGCTTGGTTTAGTTCTCTCTGCTTCTATTAGCAAGCAAATTGCAGAAAGGTGCATGAGTAATACTCAGAATCACGTAATTATAATTGTGCATATATTTTTTCTCGATTTCGTGAATGTGGGAAATTGTGGATCTACGTCCCATTTTCTCAATTGAGTTTTTAATTGAATTGAAATCATTTAAATTGAGTCCTGAGCATAACCTCACGTTACAGTGGAATATTCTTGTTTTGATAAGAGAGTCCGAGACGATTGAGGGCAGAGAAACTACAGAAAGTTGAGGTAAAAACGTGGATTTTCAGAGGTGAGTTAATTTTCAATTTTTCTATTAGATTGTCTGTCTACGTCTTTATGTGTATTCTGTGGGTTGTCTTGTTGGCTCCATTTGGTTAGGTTTTCAGTGGAATAATTATCGTGAATAAGCTCGGCAAATCCAGGGGAACAAAGGTGGAGGGATTTGTACCCGAAACCTATGAAATGTGCTATTCATCCTATGTTTATTACAGGTCTGAAATTCATGTTTTTGTTTCAAAGAGTAAAATCCGAAAGGCTTATTAATGCTGTTTTTGAATTCTGAAGAATTGATAGTAAAATTTGATTCTTTTTTCTTTAAAAAAGAAAACTTCGTTTGACTTGTTCGTACTGTTTGGAGTATGTTTGACCAGTTTGTGTTTCAGATGTTTCGATGTTGGAACGCATTCAATTGAGTATAGCAAAGTTGTTTGCGGTTGTTTTTCGTCGGGAATTTTTTATTTTCAAACTAAATTGCGACAAATTAATAAGAATAATTTCTTTTTATGATAAGAATTTATGAAACTTTTTCTTCGGTTTGAGAGAAAGGGAAATCTTCACTCGATTAAAGGTACGAATTTATTTCTTAATTTTAAAGAAAGGAATATATTAGTACTAGACAAGAGAGGTCCTGGACTGGCCTTGAGTATTCATATTGGAGTTAAATGTGAGAGGTCCTTGACTGGCCTCGAATATTTGCGTCAAACTTTAGAGGTTCCTGACTTGACTGGAGAATTTGCTTTATTATTCAATTTGAAGATTTATGATTCAGCGAACAATTCTTTGGAATTATATTAATTTATTTTTTCTTTTCTCAAACTGAGAAATAAAATAATTATTATTGAATCCAGATTTTGACTTGGCAGCGAGAAGACAGATTAATTATTGTAATTTATTTGTAATAAACATTTATTTCCTGAATTGGTTTTGTTGTTATTTGTTTATATATATATATACATATTTACTGTTAATTTGTGAACTGTTACTCCTCTGGATTTCCGAATTGAAACAACAGCCTGAGCTATCCGGATGCTTGCTCGTGTAAAGCCCCTTCTGAGGCCAGGCTGGATTGGTTTTTCCCACCTTGTCCGCTAGGCTACGGATGGGGGCGTTACAAATTTGAACACAGCCCAAGTCCTTTTCTAAAATTTTTGGGTTTGCATTGTAAGTAAGTCCTTCTCAAAAAATTTTTTGGGTTTGTATTGTAAGTATTTCATGTCCGTTATTAATTTTGTTGTTGTAAGCATTTCAAGTCCGTTGGTTATTACTGATATACTTATTAAACTCATAATTATTTTTGGAATTTCGCATTTGCTTTTGCATTTCAGAATTAAATTCGATTGCTAATTGAAAATTATTGTTCATTTATAAATTACTAGTATCTTTGATAAATTAAGGTGAAGCAAGGTATTATTAGGATTATTGCCATTTGGAAAAAAAAAGTCTGGGTCGCAGTAGTGTTCGTAGTTAGTATTGTATTTTGTATGTATTATAATTATATTATTTATGTTCTATTTATACTTGTATTGTTCTATAATAATACATATGTGTAATCCGATGGAGTATGTCAGTATTGATATTCCGGAGCAATATTCCGAATTGATAACGGTAGATAGAACCGGCAATCTTGAAACTGATACTAGATCTGATTTTGGACAGTTGAATATGTCACTGACTCCGCCAACTCAAGGGAGTTTTCATATTAGACAACCATCTATGAGAGCTAATAATTTAGAATGTGGAGGTAGTTCGCAGTCACCTGCGGATGAATACAATTTCAGTAGATTTGTTAATATTGGGAGTTTGAACGAATCGTTTCGAGATCAGAGGCAAGTCACTTTTAATGAGCCTTTAATGAGTTCTGGTTTAAATAATGATAGGAATTCGATAAATTTTGGAAATTCAGGTCCTGATAAGAATGAGGTTCCTTCTAGGTACTTGAATCTTAGAGATTATTACCGAAGGGTTTCTCAAATTAGAAATTCCACTCCCAAGACTTCGTTCCATCCGCGGTATGGTGCTCCACCTAGGAGAACTCAGATGGGTGAAAATGTGTTAACAGGGTTGCCAACTTTGCATAGTACTAATGAATCTTCAAATGTTGAGCATAATCTCCTGATGAAGTATACATTTAAAAGAACTAGTGATTTTCTAGAGTCAAAATTTAAGGAATTTAAAACAACTGATGGCAGTAATAGTTTGCTAGTTTTTGAAATATTAGCCAAAATTGAGGAAACTCTAATGGATACAAGCTACTCTTTGAGTATGATTCTTTCTGTTCTTGTCGGGAAATGTGAAGGTTCGTTATTAAAGGAAATTTTGTTAGCATTAAATCATCAAATAGCTTGGAATGAATTAAAATCTAGGCTTGTTAAGAATTTTATTACGCCTATCGCATTACATTCACTTATTTCTGATAGAATTTATAGACGTCAACGCCTCACTGAATCAGTTACTCAGTATGTAAGATCTATAGTAATTGCCATGAATGTATTAAATTTTATGGATAATGAGTCAGACATGGTAAATATCATTGTATGTGGCATGAATCCAAACAATAGATATAAAATGCTGAATTATTACATTCCAGCTACCCGATCCGAGTTAATGGATATTGCTGATAAGCATGAATTAAACTTTCGAAATCAATTGGAATATAATAAGGAAATGGGTTTTCCTCGGAAAAAGACTAATTTAGTAATGTTAAATCCTGATCAAGGTTTTAAAAATAGAGAATTTCCAGTGGGTGATAAAAATTTTTCTTTGAATAAAGAATTAAATAATTCTTACCCTACTAATGTAAAGAATCGTTTGAAAGTAGAATCTCAGGTTCATGGAAAAAACAAGATTCCGAATGAACGGTCTGATCAATTCAAAGCACCTAATGCTTCAGTTAACACAATTCCTAGTGAATTGGATAATACCGTCGCTTCATTTGTGGTTGGTAATATACATAATTATTTAACAGACATTTGTGTGGATGGAGGTTCAAGTTTTAACATCGTTCGACTGGACTTAGTGCGGTTTTGTGGATTGGAGAAATTTATTAGATTGACTCCTGAAAAGGTGGTAAATGCTCCGTCCGGGTTAAATTTTTCAACAAATCGGGAGATAATATTGACTTTGAATCTCTCAGGTCATTTTGAGAGAATATCATTTAAGATAGTGGAACAGTTGCCTTGCATGTGTCTTCTGGGAACGCCTTTCTTACGATCGACAAACTCAGTTATAGATTATGCTAGAAACTGTTTGATTCTACGCGGTGGAAAGAAACGGGTTAGATTAAATTATAAGAAGATGATTCAACATAACAAACATCTTAGGGGATTTTAATCTGGTGATGAGTCTGGCCAAAGGGATGAAATGATAACTGATCATCACTCTACTAAACAGGATGTTTCTTCTGTTTCGAACTTTATGGTATCAATTTTTATTTGTGAAGATGGATTTAATTTTCGGAAAAAAGATGCGAGTATTCAGTGTGATTTGGATTATTTAGATCTTGAATCCAAATTATTAGAAATTCCAGCGCCTAGTGCTATCCAGCTGAATCATCTGAGATCTATGATTGATTCAGAAGTTGGAGACGTTCGAAAAATTGAAGATTCCATTGAATCCATGTGGAAGGATGGAAGTCGTACGAATTTTGGGAAAACACTGGGTGGTGCGATTGAAAGGTCCGAAGTTACAAATCCAGTTGGGACTCAGTATAATAATTCATCTTCAGAGGGCAGTTGTGTCTCAGTTATTGATAATTTTTATGGAAATCAGAGTGGTGCAAATGAAATATCCGAAATTAACTTGGAGAATTCGGGACAGTGCATTGCGAATTCTCGGTTAATGGACAAATTAGGAAATAGTAGTCCAATAGAAAATTCGGATCAACCTTTAGTTGTCGATTTAACATCTGCAGTTCTTAATGTTGAACTTGGTCATAGTGAACATTCGGCGAGCAATGCTAGGTTGCCAGATAAGGAGCAAGATAGTGTTGTGAAACCCGATGCGAAGGCTAGTGGAAAGAAAATAAAGCGTAGAAATCGTAGGAAGAAAGGATTAAAGAATAATACCTTAGTGGGAACTCCGGATACTAACTTAGCTGAAAAGAAAGTGGAGGTTAGTCATAGCAGTGGTCCAGTGAATAAAGTGGATAAACTGAATTCTTTAGATGGTAGCAGTGGCTCTGAAGTTTCAGATATTGATATAGATCAAGCTGAAAACTTTCACAAGTTGATTCAGAGAAATAAAAAGTTTATTTCGGACGAGCCTCGTACATCCGATAGTTTACATGATCAGACTACCATGCAGGTGAAAAATCCGGAATGCACACAGTTGAAAAACCAAAATGATAATCGGGATTCTTGGAGATTCAATGAACCAGAGGTGATCTCTTTCATTGATTCTATAAAGGCTAAATATAAAGAAGTGATATCAGATAGAGTAGGGTGTATAAAAAACTTTATTGGTAGATTATATCTTAAGGACAATAAACCATTTAAGGACACACCATTTCCTATTCCAAAAAATAAAGAAAAGATTTTTTATGATCAAATTCGAGAGTTATTGGATCAAGGTATTCTAGAGGAAGTTGATCACTCTAATTTTGCCAGTAGCTGTTTTCTAGTTCGGAATAAAAATAACACTCATCGTATTGTTGGGAACTACATTAAGGCTAATTCACTTATTGTGAATGACGGGTATCCGTCTCCTAATTTAGAAGAATGCCTTACAGGTTTAGCTGATAAGCGCGTGTACACGAAAATAGATTTACGCCGTGCGTATTTCCAAATCCAGTTGGATAAAGGATCCCGAGACATTACAACTATTGTAACTCCAAAAGGGTGCTATCAGTATACGCGTCTTCCAGTAGGAATTAAGACGGGAAGTAATATTTTATCTCGAGCCATGGAAAAGGTATTAGGAGATATGAGAGACGAGGGTGTTAAACTATTTTTCGATGATGTCCTGATAGCTTCCAATTCCATCGAAGAACATATGAAAACTGTTGAAAGGGTATTCGAACGATTTAAAGATTATGGTATTACTGTATCCCCAGACAAATGTATGTTCTTTTATAGACGTATTAACTATTTAGGATATGTGATAGAAGGGGATCAAATAGAAATTGATCCAAGTAGGGTGTCAGCCATTAAAAATATTCCTCCTCCTAGAAATCGACGTGGCCTTATGAAAATACTAGGTTTATTTAATTACTACTCTAAATTTGCTTCTGAATTTCAAGAATTAATGGGACCTTTGAGTGCCTTAAAGTCACCCAAGGTAAAATTTGAATGGACGAAAGAGCACCAAATGTTGCTAGATAGATTAAAGAACATTTTAATTGAAAATGTCGTTTTGAAAACGCCTGATTTGAACAAGAGGTTCATTGTTAACGTGGACGGCTCTGGGAAGAGTGTGGCTGGGTGCGTCTCTCAGGAGAATGAAAATGGCAATCTTCAACCTGTTGCCTACTTCAGCAAACGGCTTTCGGAGGCTGATAAGCACCGAAGCATATATGAAATAGAGTTTATCAGCTTGGTTAAAACTATTTCACGTTATAAGCATTATCTGATAAACGAATTTGACGTACTCACCGACAACAAAGCGTTAACATGGATTTTGAATAACAGCAAGAGACTCCTGAAATATGGTCCATTGGTAGAAATACTTTGTCAGTTTAACTTTAAGATAAAACATGTCAGGTCAGCAGACAATACCGTTGCGGACTTTCTGACCAGGATGTACGATCCTTTTGAGTTCGACATTATGGAAGGACCTGTTGGATTAGCTGCTTTCAAGAAGAACATGGAAATAGCCAATAAGTGGAAACTTCCTTTAGTAGAAGATTCGATTGATAAATTACAGAGAGAAGACCTCGAACTGATGGAAATAATAGAGAAGATAGAGCGCGGGGAAAGTATTTCAGGATTCCTACTTAATAATAAAATACTTATGAAGAAGACTAAATCTGTTATGAATCCATATAAGGTGGTAATTCCTAAAAAACTACGAAAAGTTATGATAGAATATCATCATGACGACAGGATAGTCGGAGGACATTCTGGTACTTATAAGACATTAAAAAAGCTGATGCGGAAATTTACTTGGGAAAAAATGAAAGAGGATGTTAGAGACTATGTTTCTACATGTGATATTTGTCAGAAATCCAAAGAGGTTAATCAGAAGAAGATGGGGCATCTAGCTTCCGAATTCAGTAAAAGAATAAATGCTCATTGGATGTTTGACATTGTAGGTGTTCTCCCTAATTCTCAGGGATATAAGTTTATTTTGATTGGAGTTGATAACGCCAGTCGCTTCGTTGTGTTGGAAAAATTGAGGACCATAAATTCAACTGTGGTGTCAAATAAAATGATGGAGATTTTCAGTAGAATTGGTTTTCCGGAGGCCATATCGACTGACAATGCTTCCATCTTTGTGTCTGAGAAATTTAGAACCTTCTTGTTTGGACTAGGGATTCGTCATATCCGACTCAGTCCCTATCACCCGGGAGGAAACGCAGCGGAGAGATTTATAAAAACCTTAAAGGCGGCGTTACGTGCCTATATATCAAAAAGGCAACATCTATGGAGCAGTCTGATTCCGCAATTGCAGTTTACACTGAATATCAGCGAGCATGAGGGGCTGAAGATGTGTCCTATCGAGTTATTCTACGGACGTCCATATTCTACACCATTGGAAAATCGATGGAACGTCGTCAGTTCAGACTATGGTGGCAAGTCATCGGCTGAATTGTGGAATAACGCTATTAAAAACATGGAAAAGAGCTGGAGTAAACGGCGGAAGCTGATGATGAGAAGAAGAAACCCTGTAAATTTCAGTATTGGTGATAAGGTTTTATTAAAAACTCACGTTAAATCTTCGTTGAAGGATAAAATAGCTAAGTCCTTATCAGATAAGTGGTATGGTCCGTTTGTAGTGAGGAGTTTCTTAACTCCCAATACGATTCTTGTTTCTGACGAAAATGAGTCTCCCAATTCTTATCGCAGATCCCATGTTTCAGAAGTGAAGGTATATAGAGATAGAAGAAACCTAGATAGAGTGGGGGACGAAATTTAGAATTCCTTTAAAAACCTTGCTTTATCCTTAAAAGTTTAAGTCTAGTTTATGGTTTAATGCAATTGCAATTGAATTAATTATGTTAGTATATGTATATTCATCGGTATTATTGCTATTTTTCTTAAAATTGTAAATAATTATTAATTACTTGTAAATATAGATTTTACTATGGCCATAGTGAAACAAAAAAAAATTGTAAATACAGTAATATATATATAAATATATTTAGTTTTGAACCATAGTGAAACAAAAAAAATGTAAATATAGTAATTAATTTATATATATATATTTAAGTCAAAATTTTTGAACCATAGTGAAACAAAAAAATTGTAAATACAGTAATTAATTTTATATATATATATTTAACCCCAGTTTTATGTCGTGGGGTCTCACAGACCCCAAGCAATCATACGGCTCGATTATTTCCTTATTTTGATAGTTAAAACACAGTAAGTTTCTGACATCTTCAGAAATTCAATTTTACAATATATTTTATGACTATAACAAATTTTCTTTCGCCTAAGCGATAATTATGTGACTTATTTGTAAACAACCCTGCTTTTTCTGTCGTGGGGTCTGTGTGACCCCAACTGGGAGTCAGTTTGCTAATAGTTATGAAGAAAGTTTAAAATATATTACTGACACTTTCTGACAATTAACCTAATGTAAAATGATTTCAAAATAGTTCGTACTTCTTTGTTGATAGCAGTGGCGGATCTAGCCGGGTCTGGGTGGCCCAGCCCCACCAAATGTTTGGAAGTCAAAAACAATTGAAGCTACTATTTATATATATTTTTCAAATTAAAATGGTTTGCGTAAACTTATGATATATTTATCATAGATTGGAATCTGATTGCCCCCTCCCCCCAAATTTTACCTTCAAGATCCGTCACTAGTTGCTTCTGCTAAGGAACTAGAGCGAATTGTCTGTTGCAAGGGGAAAGTAGTAGGAAAAGACAATTTATAAATTTGTGATTTTAACTTCTCTTTTACTCTAATAATCACAGAATGTTTCCAAATAAGGCTGATGGGAGAACGTTTGCCTTCTTTCAGTGTATTTCTGTGTGTTAGTTTACCACCAAATCGATCAAGCGACCGTACCTCAGTTAGGCAAGTTAGATATCTTCACCGGTAAATCCCCCGGTGAATCAAACGTGAGTGACCAAGAATCAGGAAGTGAAGATAATGTTGTGAACAATGGTGTTGATCCTCTGAGAGTTTCGAAAAACGGAATGTACTGGAATCCCGAGCCGCCGCTACCTACTCAAATTAGAAGACATAACATAATTACATCTTCGATTGGTGTAAAAAAGAATGTACACATTGCTACGCCATGGGAAGCATTCAAATTATTTTTCAGTGATGCTATTCGTGACGAAATAGTACAATGCACAAATCTCGAAGCAAGGCGAGTGATTACTGCCGATTCAAGCTCTAAGTGCACCCCCACCCCCACCCCCCCGCCACTAGATAAGATAGAAATAATTGCATTTCTAGGACTGTGCATTCAGGCAGGGGTTGATCGTAATTGGGACTATCCTGTAATAGAAATGTACAAAGGTGCAAATGCTAATTTGCATCGTGGGACTATGTCACAGATGCGATTTCACCAAATTCTAAGGTTTCGTCGATTTGATGATAAACGAACACGAGCAAATTGATTGAAAGAAGACAGACTTGCACCCATCCGATTTGTTTGGAAATGTTTTCTTGCAAACTGTAGAAATTATTATATACCAAGTGATTCTGTAACAGTGGATGAATAACTAGTTCCATTTCGTGGTCGCTGCGGTTTCGTTCAATACATGCCTAATAAGCCAGCTAAGTATAGCATAAAATATTTTGGTTATGTGATGCACTGAACTATTTTGCACTCAATGGTTATGTATACGTAGGAAAGCAACCAGGAGGTACTGTGGAGAAGAATCTGGCTCAGAACGTTGTGATGAAACTTTCAAAACATTTGTTCAAAAGTGGAAGGAACATTACTATGGAAAATTATTTTACAAGTGTTGAACTTGCTCAGTACCTGCTAACTCAGAATCTCACTCAAGTTGGAACCATGAAGAAGAACAAACGTGAAATCCCGGACATTATGCAACCTAGTAAATCTCGTAGTCCATTGACATCTATCGTGGGATTCAACGGAGACCTAACGGTCATAAGTTATGCACCTAAGAGAAGCAAAGCTGTAATTTTACTCAGCACGCAGCATCATGATCCACTGTATCAGACACAGGTAAGAAAAAGCCAGATATAACAAGACCAAAGGGGCGGTGGATAAATTTGACCAAATGGTGAGAGAATTCACAACAAAACGGCAAACAAGAAGGTAGCCCTTAGCTGTGTTCTTCAATATGGTAGATGCTTCTCCGCTGAATGCATCTATAATGTTCAAAGTTCAAAATCCAGATGTATGCAATAAACCCAATGCGAGGCGTAAATTTTTAACCAGCCTTGTCGAGGACATGGTAAATCCTCACATGCAGCGAAGATGCGAGATGTCAACTCGGTTACCAAAATCAGTAACTGAAGCAATGAAACAGTTTGGAATCTCCAAAACTGAAAGGACTTCAACAATTTCAGTGTCATCTGCAAACACAAGAAAGCGTTGTCATCTTTGTGATAGGAAGAAGGACAGAAAAAGTAGACTAGTTTAGAAAAATGCAACAAACATTTTTGTGCAGAGCACCAAGTAGTTATTTGTTGCAACATGTAAATAAACGTGAAAAACTTAGTTCTCTGTAATAATGAGAAATAGGTTGAAATGTACCAAATGTGAAACCGTATTTTGAGCATTAATAAAGATTAAATTCTAAAACAGAAGAGAATTTGTTTTCTGAATAAATATTAAGCTAAATAATAAATTGTTAGGTTAGGTTACGTTAGTGGTTATTGTAAATGGTAACAGTAAATTGTTAGTCGTGAGTTTCAATATAGATACAATCTACGATATTATGTTAGGTTAAGTTAGTTGTGATTGTAAATTGTAATAGTAAATTGTTAGTTGTCATTTCAAATATAGATACAGTGTAAGATGGCCATTGTAAATTGTAATATTAAATTGTTAATGGTAATTTTCAATATAGATACAGTCTACGATATTGGGGTCTGTGAGACCCCACGACAAAAGAATACGAAAAAAAATAGGACAAAAAATAGGGGTTAAGTAAAATTTTGAATTTGTAAATAACAGTAATAACTTGTATATATATTAAAGTAAAAGTTTTTTTTTGAAAATTGAAAATAGTTTAGTATTTTAACGTTATATATATATTATTGTTAGTCAGTTGATTGTTGTATATTTATGTTCGTTTAAAAATTTGTGTCTTATAATCTTTTTGTGTTCCGTAGCTTGCCAAGAAGAAGATGTCGAAAAATTCTTGGTTTGAGAATTTTTCTTTTCCAGGGCGGCGAGTTTGTAACGTGCCCGTTACAAGTCACAAAAAAAAAGAAGAAATTATAAAAATAAAAAATGTAAAATCTTCGATAAGGAAAATGGTAAAATTACTATTATTGTATTTAATATTATGTGTTACAGCAAGAGACATAAGCTTATACAAAAGAATCATCTGCGAAATTTTTTTAAAATTAAGAGAGAAAGAATTAAATGTAAAAATAACGTTTGTGAGAAGATTTCCTTTGCCTTTCGTAACCGAGAAATATCAAGGTCTTGGCTTATGCGCTGGTCGTTGACTGCGCATGGTCACGGCTTTGCGGCCGCAAGTAGCTGGCCACGGCTAGCTCACTTGGGCTGTGTTGTATGAACGGGTAACATCTGGAGGGATTAAGCCGTTCGAATGGATTATGAATCTAAATGGACGTTTCGTGTTGGTTCACGTTTCTTGTATTGAAGTCTTCGTTTGTAGAAGAGTGTGTTATAGAAGGAAATAAGAATATCCATTACAAGTGAGGATTATGATTATAGTGATATTTCATTTTCTGCAATATTTAGTGTATTTGCATATTTTTGAAAAATTAGTGAAAATAGTGTTGCTTGGAAATTCGATAAAAGTGTTGGAAGGGAGGCTTGGTTTAGTTCTCTCTGCTTCTATTAGCAAGCAAATTGCAGAAAGGTGCATGAGTAATACTCAGAATCACGTAATTATAATTGTGCATATATTTTTTCTCGATTTCGTGAATGTGGGAAATTGTGGATCTACGTCCCATTTTCTCAATTGAGTTTTTAATTGAATTGAAATCATTTAAATTGAGTCCTGAGCATAACCTCACGTTACAGTGGAATATTCTTGTTTTGATAAGAGAGTCCGAGACGATTGAGGGCAGAGAAACTACAGAAAGTTGAGGTAAAAACGTGGATTTTCAGAGGTGAGTTAATTTTCAATTTTTCTATTAGATTGTCTGTCTACGTCTTTATGTGTATTCTGTGGGTTGTCTTGTTGGCTCCATTTGGTTAGGTTTTCAGTGGAATAATTATCGTGAATAAGCTCGGCAAATCCAGGGGAACAAAGGTGGAGGGATTTGTACCCGAAACCTATGAAATGTGCTATTCATCCTATGTTTATTACAGGTCTGAAATTCATGTTTTTGTTTCAAAGAGTAAAATCCGAAAGGCTTATTAATGCTGTTTTTGAATTCTGAAGAATTGATAGTAAAATTTGATTCTTTTTTCTTTAAAAAAGAAAACTTCGTTTGACTTGTTCGTACTGTTTGGAGTATGTTTGACCAGTTTGTGTTTCAGATGTTTCGATGTTGGAACGCATTCAATTGAGTATAGCAAAGTTGTTTGCGGTTGTTTTTCGTCGGGAATTTTTTATTTTCAAACTAAATTGCGACAAATTAATAAGAATAATTTCTTTTTATGATAAGAATTTATGAAACTTTTTCTTCGGTTTGAGAGAAAGGGAAATCTTCACTCGATTAAAGGTACGAATTTATTTCTTAATTTTAAAGAAAGGAATATATTAGTACTAGACAAGAGAGGTCCTGGACTGGCCTTGAGTATTCATATTGGAGTTAAATGTGAGAGGTCCTTGACTGGCCTCGAATATTTGCGTCAAACTTTAGAGGTTCCTGACTTGACTGGAGAATTTGCTTTATTATTCAATTTGAAGATTTATGATTCAGCGAACAATTCTTTGGAATTATATTAATTTATTTTTTCTTTTCTCAAACTGAGAAATAAAATAATTATTATTGAATCCAGATTTTGACTTGGCAGCGAGAAGACAGATTAATTATTGTAATTTATTTGTAATAAACATTTATTTCCTGAATTGGTTTTGTTGTTATTTGTTTATATATATATATATACATATTTACTGTTAATTTGTGAACTGTTACTCCTCTGGATTTCCGAATTGAAACAACAGCCTGAGCTATCCGGATGCTTGCTCGTGTAAAGCCCCTTCTGAGGCCAGGCTGGATTGGTTTTTCCCACCTTGTCCGCTAGGCTACGGATGGGGGCGTTACAAGTTTTATGTTTGTTTTTCGTTAAGCTCAAGAACTACAGAATTTACACATGTAACCTACGTTTCTACTTACGCCATATAGTGTTTTTCTTCAATGTATAAGTTACAAATAACGCTTCAAGATCTAGGAATATACACATTAGTGATGACGAATTGGTATACTTAAACTTACAGAGAAAATTACAACAAATTAAAATTATGTCCTCGTTAATACAGACTTGAAACCAAATTGGCAATACAGCTTACTACATGTTCAAACCATTAACTACTGAAGAATAAATACGTTGAAGAATCAAGATCATAATACAGTTAGTTCTGACAGTGAAGTTGTAAATAAAATTGTTGCTTTTGTATAAAATGGTAGACATAAACAAATCTCTCGAACGGAAATGAAGATGGCGATTGACAACGATTAGACAGTTACTGCTGGAAATAATAAAGGCATACGCAAAATATGGGATATGCAAGTAAATAGCACTAAATTATATTGTCCTAAGAAGAAAAAGAAAGAGAAGCCAAGCCGTAGAAAATGTCAGACTGGCAACGAACAGGAAATGTTACAGACTGCAGAAAAAGGCTGAAATATAGAGAATGACCTCAACATAAATGATGTTACCCCATAATGTATAGTTTTTCCTGGTCTATACTGTTCTGTTGAAACACAATTTACACCTATGATGTCCGAATGTACTTTAACGTGTGCATATTTTCGAGTTTACAGTAAGTTGCGTTTTCAGTGTTTGTTTTTAATTCAAATTACAATGCATATATAAATTTTGCTTTAGTGTTTAAGGGAGGGGAGAGTGGGGTAATTGTGCGCACATAAGCAATTTCTGTTAGAACTGGAAAAGTTTTGCTTGACAACTAACTAACTAACTAACTCTATGGCCTATGGAACCCGGAGGTTCAATGCCGCGTTCACAAAAGCTCTCCACTGACTTCTATCCTTAGCTAACAGCATCTAGTTTCTACTTTGTATTCCAATCTCTGCGAGATCCATCTTAATATTTTCCTCCCATCTGCGCCTAGGTCTTCCTAATGGTCGTTTTCCGATTGGTCTTCCAGTCAAGACTTTGAAAGCGTTTCTACTTTCTTCCATTCTAGCTACATGACCCGCCCACCTAAGCCTCCTAGACTTGACGACCCTAACAATGTTGGGTAAACCATATAAATTATGTAGTTCCTCGTTATGAAGTTTCCTCCATTCCCCATTCCCGTTCCTCTTAGGTCCGAATATTCGTCTCAGGATCTTGTTCTCAAATACTTTCAGTCTTTGTTTTGAGAAAATAAAATTGAAAATATTTTTTCTTCATCTTTTCTCCTTTTGAATGAAACAATTAAAATTGAAGGAAAACAAAGTATACATGCTTAACGGAACATCTAATGCAAATCTGCACTTGAGTACAATTCCCCAAACTATGGGGTAATGATGCGCAAAGGGTAGGGCGATTGTGCGCAGTAATAAATAGCTCAGGAATTAAAATATATATGCAGTTATAAATTATATTTAAAACGTATAGTATGTGAAAAGTTTCAATATGTAAAATTGAAAAAGAAATGAACAGGGGAGGGCTAACGCCGTACGAAGTGGAGCGTTCTGCGTGTTTGTCCAGATCTCAACATTCGCTTCTAATTTTCTCGTGCCTCTTCGCTTCGTGCCACACCGATTCACGTCACGTTGTGTGTGTTCGTACTCTTACAAGGGAGGGTTACGCAGTGGCTTCGCTGAGATCCGAACGATACAATTGTGTTTGCATTTGATATGTTATAACTAGACGAATCCCAAAGTTATACGAGCTACCGGGCGGAATGTCGTGAGTTGCAAAGCTCAAGTATAGTCATGTAAAGCTCAAGAAATTACCAGAAAGAATAGTTTGAATTGAGTCATTTGTTCGGAAACGGTTGGGTAAATGGAAAATTTGGAAAAACACATATCCCATCATTTTCAATGATACGGTTTTGGGGTAAAAAAAACTTTGCCTGAGAGTCCTCCGGAGGGTCTCAGACGGGGTCCAACTCAAAATTTTCAAACGGCAAAGAGGGCTAAGTAGCACATCCTTTGAAAGCTGTTGTAAAGTGGAAGAAAACGAAGTAAGTCTAGACTCTCTACGACAACCCTGTG
>NW_027657871.1:0-17788 GCF_964235325.1 Thermobia domestica
CCCTTATCGCAACAGGACAAAGTGGAGAGGTTTCCTCTTCAATTTTAGCTTTATTTTGTCAAAATATGTAAATAAGTTTGGAAGATATGGCGAATAGTATGTAGTATATAGTAACAATGATTAATAATATAATATATATGTAGAATGACATATGCTATATTGTTGAATAGTTGCCTAACAACAAATATATACCAAATAGGAAAGTTTTTTAAAAATTGAAGAAATTAGTGGTTGAAGCCTTACATTTTCCAGTTACAACGAGTGTCACGTGGTCTCATCAGCCGTGAGAGGGTTAACTATTTCTTCTAAAGCAACAGGTACTACGTTCATTTTTTAGTGCAGTTTGTAGTAATTTGTCCATTAGTTTCCCATGATGATGTGCAGAACATTTAGTTAGCATATTTGGTTGAGATTTGTAAAAAATATACAGGGTGATGCAAAATTCAGCTTTGTAGTACAGAAAGTTTAATTTGGTTTTCAAAATGTGAAGAAATTGCATATATTAACGAATGCCCTGTATGTACTTCTGAATGGCACAGTAACATATTCCTCTTTTATCATTCGTTAACCATAGTATGGTGTGTCAAAGCCACATATAATGGAATCGAATCTGTTTTATTTTGAAAAAACTAAAAAAGAGAAACAAACGTTAGAAGAGGAATTTTAACGTTTCTTCAAGGGCAAAGGACCTTTATCGCAATCGTACAAAATGGAGGGCTTTGCTCTTCAATTTGAGCCTTATTTTGTCAAAATATGTAAATAACTTTGGGAGATATGGCGAATAGTATGTAGTATATAGTAACAATGGATAAGAATATAATATATATGTAGAATGACATATGCTATATTGTTGAATAGTTGCCTAACAACATATATGTACCAAATAGGAGAGTTTGTTAAACAAAAATTGAAGAAATTAGTGGTTGAAGCCATACATTTTCCAGTTACAACGAGTGTCACGTGGTCTCATCAGCCGTGAGAGGGTTAACTATTTCTTCTAAAGCAACAGGTACTACGTTCATTTTTTTTGCAGTTTGTAGTAATTTGTGCATTTATTTTCCCATGATGATGTGTAGAACATTTAGTTAGCATATTTGGTTGAGATTTCGAAAAAATATACAGGGTGATGCAACATTCATCTTTGTAGTACAGAAAGTATAAATTGGTTTTCAAAATGTGAAGAAAGTGCATATATTAACGAATGCCCTGTATGTACTTCTGAATGGTACAGTAACATATTCCTCTTTTATCATTCGTTAATCACAGTATGGTGTGTGAAAAACATATAATGGAATCGAATCTGTTTTATTTTGAAAAAAGCTAAAAAACAGAAACAAACGTTACAAGTGGAATTTTAACGTTTCTTCAAGGGCAAAGGACACTTATCGCAACACGACAAAATGGAGGGGTTTCCTCTTCAATTTTAGCTTTCTTTCGTCAAAATATGTAAATAACTTTGGGAGATATGGCGAATAGTATGTAGTATATAGTAACAATGGATAACAATATAATATATATGTAGAATGAAATATGCTATATTGTTGAATAGTTGCCTAACAACATATATATACCAAATAGGAGAGTTTTTTAAACAAAAATTGAAGAAATTAGTGGTTGAAGCCATACATTTTCCAGTTACAACGAGTGTCACGTGGTCTCATCAGCCGTGAGAGGGTTAACTATTTCTTCTAAAGAAACAGGTACTAGGTTCATTTTTTAGTGCAATTTGTAGTAATTTGTGCATTTATTTTCCCATCATGATGTGTAGAACATTTAGTTAGTATATTTGGTTGAGATTTGTAAAAAATATACAGGGTGATGCAAAATTCAGCTTTGTAGTACAGAAAGTTTAACTTGGTTTTCAAAATGTGAAGAAAGTGCATATATTAACGAATGCCCTGTATGTACTTCTGAATGGCACAGTAACATATTTCTCTTTTATCATTCGTTAACCATAGTATGGTGTGTCAAAGCCACATATAATGGAATCGAATCTGTTTTATTTTGAAAAAACTAAAAAGAGAAACAAACGTTATAAGAAGATTTTTAATGTTTCTTCAAGGACAAAGGACCTGTAACGACACCGTACAAAATGGATGGCTTTGCCCTTCAATTTGAGCTTTATTTCGTTAAAATATGTAAATAACTTTGGGAGATATGGCGAATAGTATGTAGTATATAGTAACAATGGATAACAATATAATATATATGTAGAATGACATATGCTATATTGTTGAATAGTTGCCTAACAACATATATGTACCAAATAGGAGAGTTTTTAAAAAAATTGATGAAATTAGTGGTTGAGGCCATACATTTTCCAGTTACAACGAGTGTCACGTGGTCTCATCAGCCGTGAGAGGGTTAACTATTTCTTCTAAAGCAACAGGTACTACGTTCATTTTTTTGTGCAGTTTGTAGTAATTTGTGCATTTATTTTCCCATCATGATGTGTGGAACATTTAGTTAGCATATTTGGTTGAGATTTCGAAAAAATATACAGGGTGATGCAAAATTCATCTTTGTAGTACAGAAAGTATAAATTGGTTTTCAAAATGTGAAGAAAGTGCATATATTAACGAATGCCCTGTATGTACTTCTGAATGGCACAGTAACATATTCCTCTTTTATCATTCGTTAACCACAGTATGGTGTGTCAAAGCCACATATAATGGAATCGAATCTGTTTTATTTTGAAAAAAACTAAAAAACAGAAACAAACGTTATAAGAGAAATTTTAACGTTTCTTCAAGGGCAAAGGACACTTATCGCAACAGGACAAAATGGAGGGGTTTCCTCTTCAATTTTAGCTTTTTTTCGTCAAGATATGTAAATAACTTTGGGAGATATGGCGAATAGTATGTAGTATATAGTAACAATGGATAACAATATAATATATATATAGAATGACATATGCTATATTGTTGAATAGTTGCCTAACAACATATATACCAAATAGGAGAGTTTTTTACAAAAAATTGAAGAAATTAGTGGTTGAAGCCATACATTTTCCAGTTACAACGAGTGTCACGTGGTCTCATCAGCCGTGAGAGGGTTAACTATTTCTTCTAAAGAAACAGGTACTACGTTCATTTTTTAGTGCAATTTGTAGTAATTTGTGCATTTATTTTCCCATGATGATGTGTAGAACATTTAGTTAGCATATTTGGTTGAGATTTGTAAAAAATATACAGGGTGATGCAAAATTTAGCTTTGTAGTACACAAAGTTTCACTTGGTTTTCAAAATGTGAAGAAATTGCATATATTAACGAATGCCCTGTATGTACTTCTGAATGGCACAGTAACATATTCCTCTTTTATCATTCGTTAACCACAGTATGGTGTATCAAAGCCACATATAATGGAATCGAATCTGTTTTATTTTGAAAAAACTAAAAAAGGGAAGCAAACGTTATAAGAGGAATTTCAATGTTTCTTCAAGGACAAAGGACCTGTAACGCAGCCGTACAAAATGGATGCTTTTGCTCTTCAATTTTAGCTTTATTTCGTCAAAATATGTAAATAACTTTGGGAGATATGACGAATAGTATGTAGTATATAGTAACAATGGATAAGAATATAATATATATGTAGAATGACATATGCTATATTGTTGAATAGTTGCCTAACAACAAATATATACCAAATAGGAAAGTTTTTTAAAAATTGAAGAAATTAGTGGTTGAAGCCTTACATTTTCCAGTTACAACGAATGTCACCTGGTCTCATCAGCCGTGAGAGGGTTAACTATTTCTTCTAAAGCAACAGGTACTACGTTCATTTTTTAGTGCAGTTTGTAGTAATTTGTCCATTAGTTTCCCATGATGATGTGTAGAACATTTCGTTAGCATATTTGGTTGAGATTTGTAAAAAATATACAGGGTGATGCAAAATTCAGCTTTGTAGTACAGAAAGTTTAATTTGGTTTTCAAAATGTGAAGAAATTGCATATATTAACGAATGCCCTGTATGTACTTCTGAATGGCACAGTAACATATTCCTCTTTTATCATTCGTTAACCATAGTATGGTGTGTCAAAGCCACATATAATGGAATCGAATATGTTTTATTTTGAAAAAACTAAAAAAGAGAAACAAACGTTAGAAGAGGAATTTTAACGTTTCTTCAAGGGCAAAGGACCTTTATCGCAACCGTACAAAATGGAGGGCTTTGCTCTTCAATTTGAGCCTTATTTTGTCAAAATATGTAAATAACTTTGGGAGATATGGCGAATAGTATGTAGTATATAGTAACAATGGATAAGAATATAATATATATGTAGAATGACATATGCTATATTGTTGAATAGTTGCCTAACAACATATATGTACCAAATAGGAGAGTTTGTTAACCAAAAATTGAAGAAATTAGTGGTTGAAGCCATACATTTTCCAGTTACAACGAGTGTCACGTGGTCTCATCAGCCGTGAGAGGGTTAACTATTTCTTCTAAAGCAACAGGTACTACGTTCATTTTTTTTGCAGTTTGTAGTAATTTGTGCATTTATTTTCCCATCATGATGTGTAGAACATTTAGTTAGCATATTTGGTTGAGATTTCGAAAAAATATACAGGGTGATGCAACATTCATCTTAGTAGTGCAGAAAGTATAAATTGGTTTTCAAAATGTGAAGAAAGTGCATATATTAACCAATGCCCTGTATGTACTTCTGAATGGTACAGTAACATATTCCTCTTTTATCATTCGTTAACCACAGTATGGTGTGTGAAAAACATATAATGGAATCGAATCTGTTTTATTTTGAAAAAAAAATAAAAAACAGAAACAAACGTTACAAGTGGAATTTTAACGTTTCTTCAAGGGCAAAGGACACTTATCGCAACACGACAAAATGGAGGGGTTTCCTCTTCAATTTTAGCTTTCTTTCGTCAAAATATGTAAATAACTTTGGGAGATATGGCGAATAGTATGTAGTATATAGTAACAATGGATAACAATATAATATATATGTAGAATGAAATATGCTATATTGTTGAATAGTTGCCTAACAACATATATATAAAAAATAGGAGAGTTTTTTAAACAAAAATTGAAGAAATTAGTGGTTGAAGCCATACATTTTCAAGTTACAACGAGTGTCACGTGGTCTCATCAGCCGTGAGAGGGTTAACTATTTCTTCTAAAGAAACAGGTACTACCTTCATTTTTTAGTGCAATTTGTAGTAATTTGTGCATTTATTTTCCCATCATGATGTGTAGAACATTTAGTTAGTATATTTGGTTGAGATTTGTAAAAAATATACAGGGTGATGCAAAATTCAGCTTTGTAGTACAGAAAGTTTAACTTGGTTTTCAAAATGTGAAGAAAGTGCATATATTAACGAATGCCCTGTATGTACTTCTGAATGGCACAGTAACATATTTCTCTTTTATCATTCGTTAACCATAGTATGGTGTGTCAAAGCCACATATAATGGAATCGAATCTGTTTTATTTTGAAAAAACTAAAAAAGAGAAACAAAGGTTATAAGAAGATTTTTAATGTTTCTTCAAGAACAAAGGACCTGTAACGACACCGTACAAAATGGATGGCTTTGCCCTTCAATTTGAGCTTTATTTTGTCAAAATATGTAAATAACTTTGGGAGATATGGCGAATAGTATGTAGTATATAGTAACAATGGATAACAATATAATATATATGTAGAATGACATATGCTATATTGTTGAATAGTTGCCTAACAACATATATATACCAAATAGGAGAGTTTTTTTACAAAAAATTGAAGAAATTAGTGGTTGAAGCCATATATTTTCCAGTTACAACGAGTGTCACGTGGTCTCATCAGCCGTGAGAGTGTTAACTATTTCTTCTAAAGCAACAGGTACTACGTTCATTTTTTTGTGCAGTTTGTAGTAATTTGTGCATTTATTTTCCCATCATGATGTGTGGAACATTTAGTTAGCATATTTGGTTGAGATTTGGAAAAAATATACAGGGTGATGCAAAATTCATCTTTGTAGTACAGAAAGTATAAATTGGTTTTCAAAATGTGAAGAAAGTGCATATATTAACGAATGCCCTGTATGTACTTCTGAATGGCACAGTAACATATTCCTCTTTTATCATTCGCTAACCACAGTATGGTGTGTCAAAGCCACATATAATGGAATCGAATCTGTTTTATTTTGAAAAAACTAAAAAACAGAAACATACGTTATAAGAGAAATTTTAACGTTTCTTCAAGGGCAAAGGACCCTTATCGCAACAGGACAAAGTGGAGAGGTTTCCTCTTCAATTTTAGCTTTATTTTATCAAAATATGTAAATAAGTTTGGAAGATATGGCGAATAGTATGTAGTATATAGTAACAATGATTAATAATATAATATATATGTAGAATGACATATGCTATATTGTTGAATAGTTGCCTAACAACAAATATATACCAAATAGGAAAGTTTTTTTAAAAATTGAAGAAATTAGTGGTTGAAGCCTTACATTTTCCAGTTACAACGAGTGTCACGTGGTCTCATCAGCCGTGAGAGGGTTAACTATTTCTTCTAAAGCAACAGGTACTACGTTCATTTTTTAGTGCAGTTTGTAGTAATTTGTCCATTAGTTTCCCATGATGATGTGTAGAACATTTAGTTAGCATATTTGGTTGAGATTTGTAAAAAATATACAGGGTGATGCAAAATTCAGCTTTGTAGTACAGAAAGTTTAATTTGGTTTTCAAAATCTGAAGAAATTGCATATATTAACGAATGCCCTGTATGTACTTCTGAATGGCACAGTAACATATTCCTCTTTTATCATTCGTTAACCATAGTATGGTGTGTCAAAGCCACATATAATGGAATCGAATCTGTTTTATTTTGAAAAAACTAAAAAAGAGAAACAAATGTTATAAGAGGATTTTTAATGTTTCTTCAAGGACAAAGGACCTGTAACGACACCGTACAAAATGGATAAGTTTGCCCTTCAATTTGAGTTTTATTTCGTCAAAATATGTAAATAACTTTGGGAGATATGGCGAATAGTATGTAGTATATAGTAACAATGGATAACAATATAATATATATGTAGAATGACATATGCTATATTGTTGAATAGTTGCCTAACAACATATATATACCAAATAGGAGAGTTTTTTTAAAAAAAATTGAAGAAATTAGTGGTTGAAGCCATATATTTTCCAGTTACAACGAGTGTCACGTGGTCTCATCAGCCGTGAGAGGGTTAACTATTTCTTCTAAAGCAACAGGTACTACGTTCATTTTTTTGTGCAGTTTGTAGTAATTTGTGCATTTATTTTCCCATCATGATGTGTGGAACATTTAGTTAGCATATTTGGTTGAGATTTCGAAAAAATATACAGGGTGATGCAAAATTCATCTTTGTAGTACAGAAAGTATAAATTGGTTTTCAAAATGTGAAGAAAGTGCATATATTAACGAATGCCCTGTATGTACTTCTGAATGGCACAGTAACATATTCCTCTTTTATCATTCGTTAACCACAGTATGGTGTGTCAAAGCCACATATAATGGAATCGAATCTGTTTTATTTTGAAAAAACTAAAAAACAGAAACAAACGTTATAAGAGAAATTTTAACGTTTCTTCAAGGGCAAAGGACACTTATCGCAACAGGACAAAATGGAGGGGTTTCCTCTTCAATTTTAGCTTTCTTTCGTCAAGATATGTATATAACTTTGGGAGATATGGCGAATAGTATGTAGTATATAGTAACAATGGATAACAATATAATATATATATAGAATGACATATGCTATATTGTTGAATAGTTGCCTAACAACATATATACCAAATAGGAGAGTTTTTTACAAAAAATTGAAGAAATTAGTGGTTGAAGCCATACATTTTCCAGTTACAACGAGTGTCACGTGGTCTCATCAGCCGTGAGAGGGTTAACTATTTCTTCTAAAGAAAAAGGTACTACGTTCATTTTTTAGTGCAATTTGTAGTAATTTGTGCATTTATTTTCCCATGATGATGTGTAGAACATTTAGTTAGCATATTTGGTTGAGATTTGGAAAAAATATATATAGTGATGCAAAATTCAGCTTTGTAGTACAGAAAGTATAATTTGGTTTTCAAAATGTGAAGAAAGTGCATATATTAACGAATGTCCTGTATGTACTTCTGAATGGCACAGTAACATATTCCTCTTTTATCATTCGTTAACCACAGTATGGTGTGTCAAAGCCACATATAATGGAATCGAATCTGTTTTATTTTGAAAAAACAAAAAAACGGAAAAAACGTTACAAGAGGAATTTTAACGTTTCTTCAAGGGCAAAGGACCCTTATCGCAACAGGACAAAGTGGAGAGGTTTCCTCTTCAATTTTAGCTTTATTTTGTCAAAATATGTAAATAAGTTTGGAAGATATGGCGAATAGTATGTAGTATATAGTAACAATGATTAATAATATAACATATATGTTGAATGACATATGCTATATTGTTTAATAGTTGCCTAACAACAAATATATACCAAATAGGAAAGTTTTTTAAAAATTGAAGAAATTAGTGGTTGAAGCCTTACATTTTCCAGTTACAACGAGTGTCACGTGGTCTCATCAGCCGTGAGAGGGTTAACTATTTCTTCTAAAGCAACAGGTACTACGTTCATTTTTTAGTGCAGTTTGTAGTAATTTGTCCATTAGTTTCCCATGATGATGTGTAGAACATTTAGTTAGCATATTTGGTTGAGATTTGTAAAAAATATACAGGGTGATGCAAAATTCAGCTTTGTAGTACAGAAAGTTTAATTTGGTTTTCAAAATGTGAAGAAATTGCATATATTAACGAATGCCCTGTATGTACTTCTGAATGGCACAGTAACATATTCCTCTTTTATCATTCGTTAACCATAGTATGGTGTGTCAAAGCCACATATAATGGAATCGAATCTGTTTTATTTTGAAAAAACTAAAAAAGAGAAACAAAGGTTAGAAGAGGAATTTTAACGTTTCTTCAAGGGCAAAGGACCTTTATCGCAATCGTACAAAATGGAGGGCTTTGCTCTTCAATTTGAGCCTTATTTTGTCAAAATATGTAAATAACTTTGGGAGATATGGCGAATAGTATGTAGTATATAGTAACAATGGATAAGAATATAATATATATGTAGAATGACATATGCTATATTGTTGAATAGTTGCCTAACAACATATATGTACCAAATAGGAGAGTTTTTAAAAAAATTGAAGAAATTAGTGGTTGAAGCCATACATTTTCCAGTTACAACGAGTGTCACGTGGTCTCATCAGCCGTGAGAGGGTTAACTATTTCTTCTAAAGCAACAGGTACTACGTTCATTTTTTTTTGTGCAGTTTGTAGTAATTTGTGCATTTATTTTCCCATCATGATGTGTGGAACATTTAGTTAGCATATTTGGTTGAGATTTCGAAAAAATATACAGGGTGATGCAAAATTCATCTTTGTAGTACAGAAAGTATAAATTGGTTTTCAAAATGTGAAGAAAGTGCATATAATAACGAATGCCCAGTATGTACTTCTGAATGACACAGTAACATATTCCTCTTTTATCATTCGTTAACCACAGTATGGTGTGTGAAAGCCACATATAATGGAATCGAATCTGTTTTATTTTGTAAAAACTAAAAAACAGAAACAAACGTAATAAGAGAAATTTCAACGTTTCTTCAAGGGCAAAGGACACTTATCGCAACAGGACAAAATGGAGGGGTTTCCTCTTCAATTTTAGCTTTCTTTCGTCAAGATATGTAAATAAGTTTGGGAGATATGGCGAATAGTATGTAGTATATAGTAACAATGGATAACAATATAATATATATATAGAATGACATATGCTATATTGTTGAATAGTTGCCTAACAAGATATATACCAAATAGGAGAGTTTTTACAAAAAATTGAAGAAATTAGTGGTTGAAGCCATACATTTTCCAGTTACAACGAGTGTCACGTGGTCTCATCAGCCGTGAGAGGGTTAACTATTTCTTCTAAAGAAACAGGTACTACGTTCATTTTTTAGTGCAATTTGTAGTAATTTGTGCATTTATTTTCCCATGATGATGTGTAGAACATTTAGTTAGCATATTTGGTTGAGATTTGGAAAAAATATATATAGTGATGCAAAATTCAGCTTTGTAGTACAGAAAGTATAAATTGGTTTTCAAAATGTGAAGAAAGTGCATATATTAACGAATGTCCTGTATGTACTTCTGAATGGCACAGTAACATATTCCTCTTTTATCATTCGTTAACCACAGCATGGTGTGTCAAAGCCACATATAATGGAATCGAATCTGTTTTATTTTGAAAAAACAAAAAAACGGAAAAAACGTTACAAGAGGAATTTTAACGTTTCTTCAAGGGCAAAGGACCCTTATCGCAACAGGACAAAGTGGAGAGGTTTCCTCTTCAATTTTAGCTTTATTTTGTCAAAATATGTAAATAAGTTTGGAAGATATGGCGAATAGTATGTAGTATATAGTAACAATGATTAATAATATAATATATATGTAGAATGACATATGCTATATTGTTGAATAGTTGCCTAACAACAAATATATACCAAATAGGAAAGTTTTTTAAAAATTGAAGAAATTAGTGGTTGAAGCCTTACATTTTCCAGTTACAACGAGTGTAACGTGGTCTCATCAGCCGTGAGAGGGTTAACTATTTCTTCTAAAGCAACAGGTACTACGTTCATTTTTTAGTGCAGTTTGTAGTAATTTGTCCATTAGTTTCCCATGATGATGTGTAGAACATTTAGTTAGTATATTTGGTTGAGATTTGTAAAAAATATACAGGGTGATGCAAAATTCAGCTTTGTAGTACAGAAAGTTTAATTTGGTTTTCAAAATGTGAAGAAATTGCATATATTAACGAATGCCCTGTATGTACTTCTGAATGGCACAATAACATATTCCTCTTTTATCATTCGTTAACCATAGTATGGTGTGTCAAAGCCACATATAATGGAATCGAATCTGTTTTATTTTGAAAAAACTAAAAAAGAGAAACAAACGTTAGAAGAGGAATTTTAACGTTTCTTCAAGGGCAAAGGACCTTTATCGCAACCGTACAAAATGGAGGGCTTTGCTCTTCAATTTGAGCCTTATTTTGTCAAAATATGTAAATAACTTTGGAAGATATGGCGAATAGTATGTAGTATATAGTAACAATGGATAAGAATATAATATATATGTAGGAGGACATATGCTATATTGTTGAATAGTTGCCTAAAAACATATATGTACCAAATAGGAGAGTTTGTTAAAAAAAATTGAAGAAATTAGTGGTTGAAGCCATACATTTTGCAGTTAGAACTTGTGTCACGTGGTCTCATCAGCCGTGAGAGGGTTAACTATTTCTTCTAAAGCAGCAGGTACTACGTTCATTTTTTTTGCAGTTTGTAGTAATTTGTGCATTTATTTTCCCATCATGATGTGTAGAACATTTAGTTAGCATATTTGGTTGAGATTTCGAAAAAATATACAGGGTGATGCAACATTCATCTTTGTAGTACAGAAAGTATAAATTGGTTTTCAAAATGTGAAGAAAGTGCATATATTAACGAATGCCCTGTATGTACTTCTGAACGGTACAGTAACATATTCCTCTTTTATCATTCGTTAACCACAGTATGGTGTGTGAAAAACATATAATGGAATCGAATCTGTTTTATTTTGAAAAAAAATAAAAAACAGAAACAAACGTTACAAGTGGAATTTTAACGTTTCTTCAAAGACAAAGGACACTTATCGCAACAGGACAAAATGGAGGGGATTCCTCTTCAATTTTAGCTTTCTTTCGTCAAAATGTGTAAATAACTTTGGGAGATATGGCGAATAGTATGTAGTATATAGTAACAATGGATAACAATATAATATATATGTAGAATGAAATATGCTATATTGTTGAATAGTTGCCTAACAACATATATATACCAAATAGGAGAGTTTTTTAAACAAAAATTGAAAAAATTAGTGGTTGAAGCCATACATTTTCCAGTTACAACGAGTGTCACGTGGTCTCATCAGCCGTGAGAGGGTTAACTATTTCTTCTAAAGAAACAGGTACTACGTTCATTTTTTAGTGCAATTTGTAGTAATTTGTGCATTTATTTTCCCATGATGATGTGTAGAACATTTAGTTAGCATATTTGGTTGAGATTTCGAAAAAATGTACAGGGTGATGCAAAATTCATCTTTGTAGTACAGAAAGCATAAATTGGTTTTCAAATGTTAAGAAATTGCATATATTAACGAATGCCTGTATGTACTTCTGAATGGCACAGTAAAATATTTCTCTTTTATCATTCGTTAACCATAGTATGGTGTGTCAAAGCCACATATAATGGAATCGAATCTGTTTTATTTTGAAAAAACTAAAAAAGAGAAACAAACGTTAGAAGAGGAATTTTAACGTTTCTTCAAGGGCAAAGGACCTTTATCGCAACCCTACAAAATGGAGGGCTTTCCTCTTCAATTTGAGCTTTTATTTCGTCAAAATATGTAAATAACTTTGGGAGATATGGCGAATAGTATGTAGTATATAGTAACAATGGATAAGAATATAATATATATGTAGAATGACATATGCTATATTGTTGAATAGTTGCCTAACAACGTATATATGTACCAAATAGGAGAGTTTTTAAAAAAATTGAAGAAATTAGTGGTTGAAGCCATACATTTTCCAGTTACAACGAGTGTCACGTGGTCTCATCAGCCGTGAGAGGGTTAACTATTTCTTCTAAAGAAACAGGTACTACGTTCATTTTTTGTGCAGTTTGTAGTAATTTGTGCATTTATTTTCCCATCATGATGTGTGGAACATTTAGTTAGCATATTTGGTTGAGATTTCGAAAAAATATACAGGGTGATGCAAAATTCATCTTTGTAGTACAGAAAGTATAAATTGGTTTTCAAAATGTGAAGAAAATGCATATATTAACGAATGCCCTGTATGTACTTCTGAATGGCACAGTAACATATTCCTCTTTTATCATTCGTTAACCACAGTATGGTGTGTCAAAGCCACATATAATGGAATCGAATCTGTTTTATTTTGAAAAAACTAAAAAACAGAAACAAACGTTATAAGAGAAATTTTAACGTTTCTTCAAGGGCAAAGGACCCTTATCGCAACAGGACAAAGTGAAGAGGTTTCCTCTTCAATTTTAGCTTTATTTTGTCAAAATATGTAAATAAGTTTGGAAGATATGGCGAATAGTATGTAGTATATAGTAACAATGATTAATAATATAATATATATGTAGAATGACATATGCTATATTGTTGAATAGTTGCCTAACAACAAATATATACCAAATAGGAGAGTTTGTTAAACAAAATTGAAGAAATTAGTGGTTGAAGCCATACATTTTCCAGTTACAACGAGTGTCACGTGGTCTCATCAGCCGTGAGAGGGTTAACTATTTCTTCTAAAGCAACAGGTACTACGTTCATTTTTTTTTGCAGTTTGTAGTAATTTGTGCATTTATTTTCCCATCATGATGTGTAGAACATTTAGTTAGCATATTTGGTTGAGATTTCGAAAAAATATACAGGGTGATGCAACATTCATCTTTGTAGTACAGAAAGTATAAATTGGTTTTCAAAATGTGAAGAAAGTGCATATATTAACGAATGCCCTGTATGTACTTCTGAATGGTACAGTAACATATTCCTCTTTTATCATTCGTTAATCACAGTATGGTGTGTGAAAAACATATAATGGAATCGAATCTGTTTTATTTTGAAAAAAACTAAAAAACAGAAACAAACGTTACAAGTGGAATTTTAACGTTTCTTCAAGGGCAAAGGACACTTATCGCAACACGACAAAATGGAGGGGTTTCCTCTTCAATTTTAGCTTTATTTCGTCAAAATATGTAAATAACTTTGGGAGATATGGCGAATAGTATGTAGTATATAGTAACAATGGATAACAATATAATATATATGTAGAATGAAATATGCTATATTGTTGAATAGTTGCCTAACAACATATATATACCAAATAGGAGAGTTTTTTAAACAAAAATTGAAGAAATTAGTGGTTGAAGCCATACATTTTCCAGTTACAACGAGTGTCACGTGGTCTCATCAGCCGTGAGAGGGTTAACTATTTCTTCTAAAGAAACAGGTACTAGGTTCATTTTTTAGTGCAATTTGTAGTAATTTGTGCATTTATTTTCCCATCATGATGTGTAGAACATTTAGTTAGTATATTTGGTTGAGATTTGTAAAAAAATATACAGGGTGATGCAAAATTCAGCTTTGTAGTACAGAAAGTTTAACTTGGTTTTCAAAATGTGAAGAAATTGCATATATTAACGAATGCCCTGTATGTACTTCTGAATGGCACAGTAACATATTTCTCTTTTATCATTCGTTAACCATAGTATGGTGTGTCAAAGCCACATATAATGGAATCGAATCTGTTTTATTTTGAAAAAACTAAAAAAGAGAAACAAACGTTATAAGAAGATTTTTAATGTTTCTTCAAGGATAAAGGACCTGTAACGACACCGTACAAAATGGATGGCTTTGCCCTTCAATTTGAGCTTCATTTCGTCAAAATATGTAAATAACTTTGGGAGATATGGCGAATAGTATGTAGTATATAGTAACAATGGATAACAATATAATATATATGTAGAATGACATATGCTATATTGTTGAATAGTTGCCTAACAACATATATGTACCAAATAGGAGAGTTTTTAAAAAAATTGAAGAAATTAGTGGTTGAAGCCATACATTTTCCAGTTACAACGAGTGTCACGTGGTCTCATCAGCCGTGAGAGGGTTAACTATTTCTTCTAAAGCAACAGGTACTACGTTCATTTTTTTGTGCAGTTTGTAGTAATTTGTGCATTTATTTTCCCATCATGATGTGTGGAACATTTAGTTAGCATATTTGGTTGAGATTTCGAAAAAATATACAGGGTGATGCAAAATTCATCTTTGTAGTACAGAAAGTATAAATTGGTTTTCAAAATGTGAAGAAAAGTGCATATAATAACGAATGCCCAGTATGTACTTCTGAATGACACAGTAACATATTCCTCTTTTATCATTCGTTAACCACAGTATGGTGTGTGAAAGCCACATATAATGGAATCGAATCTGTTTTATTTTGTAAAAACTAAAAAACAGAAACAAACGTAATAAGAGAAATTTCAACGTTTCTTCAAGGGCAAAGGACACTTATCGCAACAGGACAAAATGGAGGGGTTTCCTCTTCAATTTTAGCTTTTCTTTCGTCAAGATATGTAAATAAGTTTGGGAGATATGGCGAATAGTATGTAGTATATAGTAACAATGGATAACAATATAATATATATATAGAATGACATATGCTATATTGTTGAATAGTTGCCTAACAAGATATATACCAAATAGGAGAGTTTTTACAAAAAATTGAAGAAATTAGTGGTTGAAGCCATACATTTTCCAGTTACAACGAGTGTCACGTGGTCTCATCAGCCGTGAGAGGGTTAACTATTTCTTCTAAAGAAACAGGTACTACGTTCATTTTTTAGTGCAATTTGTAGTAATTTGTGCATTTATTTTCCCATGATGATGTGTAGAACATTTAGTTAGCATATTTGGTTGAGATTTGGAAAAAATATATATAGTGATGCAAAATTCAGCTTTGTAGTACAGAAAGTATAAATTGGTTTTCAAAATGTGAAGAAAGTGCATATATTAACGAATGTCCTGTATGTACTTCTGAATGGCACAGTAACATATTCCTCTTTTATCATTCGTTAACCACAGCATGGTGTGTCAAAGCCACATATAATGGAATCGAATCTGTTTTATTTTGAAAAAACAAAAAAACGGAAAAAACGTTACAAGAGGAATTTTAACGTTTCTTCAAGGGCAAAGGACCCTTATCGCAACAGGACAAAGTGGAGAGGTTTCCTCTTCAATTTTAGCTTTATTTTGTCAAAATATGTAAATAAGTTTGGAAGATATGGCGAATAGTATGTAGTATATAGTAACAATGATTAATAATATAATATATATGTAGAATGACATATGCTATATTGTTGAATAGTTGCCTAACAACAAATATATACCAAATAGGAAAGTTTTTTAAAAATTGAAGAAATTAGTGGTTGAAGCCTTACATTTTCCAGTTACAACGAGTGTAACGTGGTCTCATCAGCCGTGAGAGGGTTAACTATTTCTTCTAAAGCAACAGGTACTACGTTCATTTTTAGTGCAGTTTGTAGTAATTTGTCCATTAGTTTCCCATGATGATGTGTAGAACATTTAGTTAGCATATTTGGTTGAGATTTGTAAAAAATATACAGGGTGATGCAAAATTCAGCTTTGTAGTACAGAAAGTTTAATTTGGTTTTCAAAATGTGAAGAAATTGCATATATTAACGAATGCCCTGTATGTACTTCTGAATGGCACAATAACATATTCCTCTTTTATCATTCGTTAACCATAGTATGGTGTGCCAAAGCCACATATAATGGAATCGAATCTGTTTTATTTTGAAAAAACTAAAAAAGAGAAACAACGTTAGAAGAGGAATTTTAACGTTTCTTCAAGGGCAAAGGACCTTTATCGCAACCGTACAAAATGGAGGGCTTTGCTCTTCAATTTGAGCCTTATTTTGTCAAAATATGTAAATAACTTTGGAAGATATGGCGAATAGTATGTAGTATATAGTAACAATGGATAAGAATATAATATATATGTAGGAGGACATATGCTATATTGTTGAATAGTTGCCTAAAAACATATATGTACCAAATAGGAGAGTTTGTTAAAAAAAATTGAAGAAATTAGTGGTTGAAGCCATACATTTTGCAGTTAGAACTTGTGTCACGTGGTCTCATCAGCCGTGAGAGGGTTAACTATTTCTTCTAAAGCAACAGGTACTACGTTCATTTTTTTTGCAGTTTGTAGTAATTTGTGCATTTATTTTCCCATCATGATGTGTAGAACATTTAGTTAGCATATTTGGTTGAGATTTCGAAAAAATATACAGGGTTGATGCAACATTCATCTTTGTAGTACAGAAAGTATAAATTGGTTTTCAAAAATGTGAAGAAAGTGCATATAATTAACGAATGCCCTGTATGTACTTCTGAACGGTACAGTAACATATTCCTCTTTTATCATTCGTTAACCACAGTATGGTGTGTGAAAAACATATAATGGAATCGAATCTGTTTTATTTTGAAAAAAAATAAAAAACAGAAACAAACGTTACAAGTGGAATTTTAACGTTTCTTCAAAGACAAAGGACACTTATCGCAACAGGACAAAATGGAGGGGATTCCTCTTCAATTTTAGCTTTCTTTCGTCAAAATATGTAAATAACTTTGGGAGATATGGCGAATAGTATGTAGTATATAGTAACAATGGATAACAATATAATATATATGTAGAATGAAATATGCTATATTGTTGAATAGTTGCCTAACAACATATATATACCAAATAGGAGAGTTTTTTAAACAAAAATTGAAAAAATTAGTGGTTGAAGCCATACATTTTCCAGTTACAACGAGTGTCACGTGGTCTCATCAGCCGTGAGAGGGTTAACTATTTCTTCTAAAGAAACAGGTACTACGTTCATTTTTTAGTGCAATTTGTAGTAATTTGTGCATTTATTTTCCCATGATGATGTGGTAGAACATTTAGTTAGCATATTTGGTTGAGATTTCGAAAAAATGTACAGGGTGATGCAAAATTCATCTTTGTAGTACAGAAAGCATAAATTGGTTTTCAAAATGTTAAGAAATTGCATATATTAACGAATGCCCTGTAT
>NW_027657872.1:0-17787 GCF_964235325.1 Thermobia domestica
GAGCAATTATCGTTAATGTTATCAATCTGTTCGTTAATCCAAATCGAGTCCGTTAATATCTTCACGGGTAATGACGACTTTAACGGTATCCATACCCCATTTTCTACTACTGAAACAATGGTAGTAGAAGTTATACATTGCGCCGGGCCGTTAGATTGCAGCAAATATTCTCTAGTGTTGACATCTATCGAATGAAATTGAAACTTCTAGTGCGTAATCATTTTTACTATTTACCTACCAGAGCTAATTTAGGTACCAGTTATACCAGTGGCTCTCAACCTTTTTTTTTTTTTTTTTTGATTGACCCACTTTAATGAACGTTCAGATGATCGGTACACACTTCTTTGATATTTTTTATTATAAATAATAATTATATCTATTATAATAATGAAACCAATTAGTTTCTTAATTACTCTATATAGTACTGAGCATTATTTCTACCGCTGGAGGTGTTGGTTGGTACAGTCTGTCTCGATTTTTAACTAATCATTATTAAATTCTTTATGATTTTTTAATTCTAAAATTTCGCGACACATTAGGGGACTGCTATACGCACCAGTGTGTCGCGACACATTGGTTGAGAACTACAGTTATTCCAAAGTAAATATACCAGTAGTATTCAATTTTGTTTCCGTATCCTTATCGATGCTTTTGCCTTCAAACGTCTGTCCCAAAATTTAAGCCATCCTTAATTCAAATTATTTGTAACTACAAATGAAGCATGGAATTCGTTATTTACTAATTAAATAACCCACTTGTAATATAAATTTCTATCAATTTTGCAACACTGTTTCGCAAATGACTATTCTTGCCAAGGTGACTCGAGGACCATCCAGAAAATAAAGACCATTTAGTTATACAAAATAAAATACAATATTTATTTATCCCAGCCCCCGCCAAGTGGACTTTGTGGTGGACAAACACCGCGTGCGTGGGTTTTCTCGGGGTTCTCCCTTTTCCTCCCACTTTCTTCATTCCACCATTTCATTCATTACTCATCTTCACCGTCTCCTTTAGCCTAACCGGCATAACCGTGGGACGTAAAACTCAGAGATTTCATTTCATTTCATTTCACAATATTTATTTTTTTAAAGAAAATAATTCTGTTACATACCTAAAACTTTTCTCATTTCTCTATATAATCACCTCCTACATTTAAACATTTGTCGCATCTGTTTACGAGCTTCAGAATGCCTCTTCTGCTGCTAGTTTATTAAGCCAGGTGGTCACCGCATTTTCCATCTCTTCAGCACCTCCAGAACGGTTACCACTCAGAAACTTTTTGAGCTTAGGGAAAAGGTGAAACTCGCTAGGAGCAAGGTCCGAACTATAGGGTGGATAAACAAAAAATCATCAGAGTTGATCAAGAAATTCTTGAGTTGCAGCAGCAATATGAGGTCAGGCATTATCGTGAAGTAGCTCAATTCCTCCAGAAAGCATTCCTCGCCTCTTGTTTTGGATGTCTCACCGTAGTTTTCTTAAAGGCTAACAATAATGATTTACATTGATCGTGGTATCTTTTGGCATGAAATTCACCAAAAGAACACCTTTACGATCCCAAAAGACTGTTGTTGTGACCTTTCGTGTTAAGTCTGTGAATTTTATCGTTTTTTTTTGGGGGGGGGGGCTGATGAGGGGTGATGCCACTCACGTGATTGCCGAATTTATGCCGCACTGATAATCTTCCGTAAATTAATGTGCGTATTGGGTTAATCTTGCTAACATAATTTTTGGAGAATTTGAGGGGATTTTATATGATGCTGACAGGAGAGAGATGCCTTGATAATTATTGCAAACAGTTTTGTCGCTTTTCTTGTGAATTTGAACAACGATTGATTGATTCCACGCTTGTGGCAAATTCCTCCTTGCTCCAGATAAGGAGCACGAGTTTGTGTATCTTGTCCCACAATTTTTCTCCTCCAGCTAAAATTAGCTCAGCCGGAATTTCGTTTACAGCCTGCTGAGCTGTGACCTTAAATTTCTTTGTTGCCAAAAATATTTGTTCGATTAGGCTCTGCCGCTGATCCACCCTTATAAATACCTAACGTTTTCTGATGAATATATATATATATATATATATATATATATATATATATATATATATATATATATATAAAGGGTGGTAGGTAACTCCACCGTCAAACTTTGGGAGGCGATTCTTTATACGAAATGAAAGAAAAAAGTTCTAATAAACATGGGCCGAAAAATGCCTCCTTTCAGAGTTATGATCCATTGAAAATTCGAAAAATTATTTTTCAAAACTCCTTAACTTAGAAACTATAGGACCTATCCCAAACGGTTTAAGGAATTACACCGGAACTAGTATGTTCTTTATCTAAATATCCATGTTTTATAATCTTCCGTTATCGGTGAAAGGAGCTATGAAAAGGAAGTTGAAGTATAGGGATACTCCTTTAAGTACTAATGGTGCGTTCGTTTCGCTGGTACCGGTGAATTCTGAAACATGGATGTTTAGATAGATCGTATACCAGTTCTTGTATAATTCTTTAAACCGCTTGGGATAGGCCCTATAGTTTCTAAGCCAGGATGTTTTGAAACGTGATATTTCGAATTTTCGGTAGTTCATAACTCTGAAAGGAGACGTTTTTCGACCCATGTTTATTAGAACTTTTTTCTTTCATTTCGTATAAGGAATCGCCTTCCAAAGTTTGTCGGTGGAGTTACCTACCACCCTATATATATATGACCAACCTGTCATATATATAATTTTACATTTAAATATTTGATTTTATCTATTAAGTACGGGAAGTCGGAATATCTCCCCTACAAAGTAGTGAGTGGATGTTGCCATAGGTATAACTAGAGGGAGTCGGGATACAGGTTTCCAAGAATACCATTGGACCACAGATAAGATTCTTTCAATTGTCAGAAGTAAGAGGCCATGTCCCCCTACTTACGTCAATAGATATTGCTCTCCAAAATCTGAATTCAATGCATATAATTCCTGATTTGTTGAGATTGATTCTGATAAACTGATTAAATGAAGTATTGTTATTCGAATCATAGTTTTGAAACCATTTTGAAACTGTATTAGGGTTGCCAGACGTCCCGGTTTTCCGGGACAGTCTCAGTTTTCAATTAAATAATTAACTGTCCCGAAAAGGGCTTGTCCCGGACGCCTGTTTGTCCCGGTTTTTGTTTTTCAGATTTAAAAAAATCAACCTGCAAGAACTAGTACCACCAGTTCTTGCAGTATCACCACCTAAAAACGGAATATTATCGGAAGATTTGTGTAGTCAATTCATTTTACTGAACAAACGACAAGAAGTTTGAAAATCACATCCATTCTTTCGTCCTATGAGTAGTTTAGCTTCCAGAGGGGGGAAAAGAATTTTAAAAAAATATTCAAGAGGGGCATATTTTATGGCAACAATTACTTGAATATCATTTTCAATAGAAAATAACGTCTTTTTCCCGACGACGGGCTTTGACTACTAGTTATTTTATATTTCAATCGGCAGGGCAGAGCTGCTTCAATGTTGGAACTTTGATCAACTGAGTTGTTTCTAATATATAAAGGTAACCAAGAAAGTTCTGTCGCTTTTTCACCTACCACCTTCGAACATCGATACGTCACCTAAAACGTACCTGGAAGATCAAAAATAGTCCCCATCAGAATCGACGACCTTCTACCAACGTTCTGGAAGGCCATGGATTCCACCGCGTTAGAATTTGGTGGGGCTTGAAGCAAAGAAGGTATCAAGTGCATTTTGCGCCTATACTAGGGATTTGAACTGGCATCCTCTAAGGTAATTGTCCAAGGAATGGAATAGGTGATAATCGGACTGTACAATGTCCGGGAAGTGTGGCTAATGAAATAGTGTTTCCCATCCAAGGCGTAGAATGGTGTCCCGAGTCATCCTAGTCACTTGTGGCTTAGCATTGTCCTGTAACGGGAGGAACCCTTTGCGATTCAGAAGTGCTGGCTCCAGAGTTTTGAGTTTATCTTGAACATGGCTCAATTGCTGATTCTACGCAGTTGCATTGATGCTCTGACCAGCTAGTAGCACTTCCCGATGTACGATGCCGACACACAGGAGGATTTTCTTCTGTTGTAGTGCTAGTTTCGGCTGTTTTGGAACCGGTTCGTGGGATGCTAACCAATGATGACTGCGCCGTGGAGCTTCGTACAGGACCCACTTATCATCGCATGTCAACACCCTATTCAGAAATGGCTCCTTCCTCAGACGAAACAGCAAAGAAACACAGGTGTCTGCTCACGTTATCTTCTGGCCGGAGTCAAATCATGTGGGACCCACCGACCCAACTTGTAGTGCTTCCCAAGTTGATGGATGTGCTGCCGAATGGCTTCTCCTCTCACACTGAATTGTAGTCCCAATTCCTCGCATGTCTGGCCTCTGTTCGCCTCAATTGTGCCTGAAGATCTTCATTTTGTACATGTGTTGTTCTTCTGGCACGTGGTGCGCCTTCGAGTGTTTCATCACCGTCCTTAGACTTGTTAAACCATTGCTGCACTGTCCTCGTAGTCACGACACCCTCACCAAAGGCCTGGTATATCTTCCGCCCGCTGCAGCGGCGTTTTACCCCAGTTTGAACTCGTACAGCATACACACCCTGATGACGTTCTGTGAAGGTCCCATGTTCACTCTGTCCTTACGCAAGTTCACAGTGTACCTAAACTGCCACAACCAGGTGGTATATTGGATATAGCCAGACCAACAACTGACCTTCATCGTATCTCCATTCGTATTCAACTCACAGTGTGAGGGCCAATGGAACACAGACCTCTACAAAAAGCGACAGACCTCCACTTTCTTGGTTACTTTTAGACTTTCCCATATGTGGATAAATATTTCTAAAGATGCTGTGCACGCATTCAATCATTTTGGGTTTAATTTTTTTCCTTTACCTGATAAAATTTTCAGTAATTTTCAGGTTAAAATTCAGTAACAACCAGCAGCGGATCTACTCCTGGGCCGGGGGTGTAAGCCCCCCAGTTATTTCAGTGGCAATAATAATTTAAGCTATTATTTATATATATTTTTTAAAAGTTCATATAAATTCATGGTGTACTTATCATAGTCTGGGTTCTGGCTGTTTTTACTTTCTAGATTCGCCACTGGTAACAACTTACTCCAAGAAGTGACAATTAAAGGTATGTGTCTTGTTTAATTTTGATTTGGATTTTTTCTACCAAACTTTTAGAGAGCCTGCTTAAGCTCTGAATTTACCGTAAATGTATTTTTTTCTTCCTAAATGCTAAATTTAATTTTTCTTTAGGATTGGGTTTCTGACTCAGGTGATGACGCAACAAAGAAAAAAAGTATATCTTCAATCATGAATGGGAGGGAGTGTTGTAACTAACGCAATATTTACGACCTGTTTAACACAACAAATCAGAATTCGAAATAAGGGACGACAGGCAGCTCTCCTTATGTTACTTTTTCACATTCTTTATACGTTTCTTGTGGGGCTTCATTTGTGTTAACTGTGAATAGAATGAACTGGAAAATCCTAAGTAGTAACCCGGAAAAGATATCTTCTTGTCCACCTCAATCATAGGTTGGTGGGCAACATGGAAATTTTAAAAATTTTCTCTCGCTTGGGAAAGCTGTTTTATACTTTGATAAGACTTCCTTTTCGTAACTGCATCTAGATATTCTATCCTATTTCAAATGCTTCGAGCTTGAATATTTCAGCTTTTCTCAATGTTCACGTCTCTGATCAGTAAAGCGCCACGCTCCATGCCAGTGTCTAAACAAATCGTTTACGAACGTCCAGCGACACATTTCTTGATGTTAGTAGTTCTCTTTTCCTATAGAATGCTTGTTTAACCTCTGAAACTTACGTCTTTTTCACTTCTTCCGTCCGAGGATATTAACTTCCTAAATAGGGGAACGTCTTAACGTCTTCGATTTTCTCTCCATCTAGCCATACGTTTGCCCCTTCCTGTCCTGCTCTTGTGCACTTTATCACTTTGGTTTTCTTCTTCCTTATCTTTATTTTGCATGTTTTTTTTTTTTTCAGTTGGTCGTTCAAGTTAGAAAGTGCTTCCTGCAAGTCCTCATCGTTCTCCGCTATCAATGCTATGTCATCAGTAGAGACCGGATGTTAGGCAAAATGCCTATTCTTTAATATTAAAGATGTGATCAAAAATAACGTTTTAAAGTTTATATAGGGGGTTATAGTTTCGATTTAAGCCAATTTTATTTTGCCTATTTTGCCTATTTTGACCTTTAGTGCCTAATATTGCCTATTCTATGCATTTTCTTCAAAAAAGCCTACATTGGGAAAATATATAATTTACGTAACATAATACACACATATTTACTTATATTATGTGTTTGTAAACACAAGCTCGTGGTACGTTACAATATATATGGATGAACTTCAAAGATGTTCACATACTTCGGGAGGTGATTCGTGACATGAAAAGAAGATAAAAGTCCTCTTGAATTTCACGAATCATCTCCTGAAGTATGTGCACACCTTTATGTCCCGTTCCAATTGTCAGGATTCGATTTCGACTCCAATTTGGCACCCCTGTCACTCGAACACGACGCAGAATTCGACAACATGCAACAGCACTTTTTGTCTTCTTTTCATGTCACGAATCACCTCCCGAAGTATGTGCACATCTTCCAGATTCACCCACTATGTGCAATGCATAACATGCTTCGTTTTTGTATATACAGTAAAAGAAGATATTATTTAACAAACAAGTATGTTTCTATAGTCTTTGAACATTATCTATGACTTGAATCTATTTTTTAATGGTATTGAGTATTTATCTTCATTATTTCGAGTTACATTTTAGTGCCTATTTTACTGTCTATTTTTTAAATTTTAAGTGCCTATTTGCCTGCCTATTTTCCAGGTTTTTAGTGCCTAAACATCCGGTCTCTAGTCATCAGCAAAACTTATTGTGCTGAAAACATGACCATTTACTTTTACGCCTTTCTCGTTTTTCTCAAAGAATTCTTTCATAGCCTCTTCTATTTAGACGTTGAACAGGAGAGGTGGAAGTCTACATCCTTGCCTCACTCCTTTACTTATTCTTGCTTCCTTCAAATCTCTTCCCATAACAGCTGTCTGGTTCCTATAAAGTTGGTATATTATTCTTCTCTCTCTGTAATCCACTTTCAGATTCTTCAACGCTCTGAACATGATATTCCATTCTACGTTGTCAAAAGCTTTCTCTATATCTACAAATGCTATCACAGTTGGTTTGTTTATTCGGATGTGCTGTTCCATGATCAACCGTAGACTTAGTATTGCTTCCCTTGTTACCCTTTTTCTTCTGAATCCAAACTGGTCCTCCGATAGCCGTTCTCGATTTTCCCTTCTATTCGTTGTGCGACAATTTTGCACAGTATTTTTGATGCATTGGAAAGCAAACTTAACATTCTATGTTCTTCGCATTTCCGCACATATGATTAATTAATTCTGACAAAATAAGTAGGAAGCCTGACTTTAAATATACCCTGAGATTGGTGTCCCAGTTTTTCATTTACAAAATTTGGCAACCCTAAACTGTATCTAACGACGTGGGAGCTCTTCGTTCAGGTAGCGACGCACTTTAATGTGCCAATGAAGCAATGCCCCATTAAGATGGATCACCACTCGGAAGTCAATACATATTTTAGTTCATTGCCTTAACTACTGCGCAATGGAACGTTACATATTATAAATATTGTACTATAAGATAGAGTAATGTTTCAGCTACAGCAGAAGACACTGATTCATTTGGTTGTGTCTCTTGACATCGAATAATGTAACAAATAAAAGAACACATTTGATTCGTTTTACAATGAGCACACAAGATGTCACTTGCTGTTAGATCTTACTAGAAGTGCTCCGTTTTATGACATGTTTATTTGTATGTGTAAAGTATTTTAAAGTAACGATCTTATTACGAAATAGATATATTGTTTGACCGTTTTTTGTGTTATGTTTCATATTTTATTTAAATATTAATTTACATTTAAGGAAATAGATTTTGAGACGAAACTTACGAAGAACGCCATAATGCGTTGTTGCCAAATTTGAACGTTTACTGTAGTAGTCACAATAAGAAAATTCCTGGATTCTAGCGTTGCAGTTCGAGAAGCGGAATTGCGGTAAGGGTCGAAAACTAATTTCTCCATAAGTATCCAATCAGAATTTCATGATTACTCTTTTTATTATCTGGCATCAGTAAACACTCAACACTATCTGGCAACGCCACACTATTCAAGCAGCGTTTAGCATAGCACTGGTAACACCTAGCGATCCATCTTAAATTGGAATATGAAGTTATTAGAATACTCTTTCAGTTGTGGTAACAACTGTATCGCATCGTGGAATGGTATATCCCGAAGAAAAACGGATCGTACACGTTCGATTTAGACATTGCGGCAAATATTCGCATTTACCTTTACAAGGCAGCCAGTGTCCTTAAACTGTTGACATCATCTCAAAATCCGTCGGTAACCTCGCGGTGCAGTTACAACCTGTCTACGGAATGCACACTGTTCAGTACCAACGGAAAAACTAATTCTCATATTCCAAAACACAGAATGTTTTCTGCTGCCATTTTGGAAACTAGGCTTGTATTGCCTTCGTCGCCACGAGCTAAGATGGCCAATATGATAAATTAAACTTGCAAATGTATTCCTTCGTTTCACGTATTGTATTAATAGATTTCGACATATTTAATTTCAAAATCCGATCAATCATTCATAATTACCCTATATTTCTTGTGCATAATGGCTATAGTTATTTAAACTGATATTGTGATAGCTATGATCTGTTTTTACAATGCATGATTATTCTTTTTTGTTCAGTGCTCTAGGGAAATAAGTCTTATCTCTGGGTAATTAGTGATTACGTTAGTGGCTTTCGTAATCTAACCAGATTTTTTTCTTTACCGTGATAGATTATCTTTCCAATTAAACTATCAATAAAGGCTGAGATTAATAATACGAAGTGTAATGATTCTAATGTCAAGGAAGTTTACTGCGTCAATAGTAACACGGTACAGTACAACAGATAGGAAAATACGGTGGGGTATCTTGAAAATCAGTAGGCTATATGAGCGTAGTTTACATGGGATATATATTAATCATAGATCAACATTTTTCACTACTTGTCATGTGTAGACCCTACAATATTTTGACGCATACTTAAATATTGCCTTTCAAATAATCATGTACATCGTATACTTACTATAAGTAGTGACATAAACTTTTTATTTTCTACTTAAATTCGGTTATATTTTTTAAAATCCAAATTCGGTGTAATTTTTCGCGAAGAAATAATTTTTCGCGGTTCTTATATATATATAAAAAGTACTTTTGCATTTATCGACCAACGGATACGAACTTCATCACGATTTTACCTGAATTCTGAGGAAACTGTAGATAAATGTTTCGTACGAAATCACTTTAAACTTTTCACTGACACATAATATTTAATATTTTGTGCAATTACAAATACAAAACATTTTATTCTTTCCCCATCCACAATCACAAATTTCACTTCTACGAAAACATCAAAAAGCTAAATTATTTCCTTCAGATGAACATATTTTTATATGCTTCACATTGTACTGAACATTCAGTTCCTTTCGTGTCCTCACCTGTCGAAGAACAAAATCGTTAATGCTTGCAAATTTTGCTCTGAACTGTCACTACACTATTGAATTCGGAGGGTAAAAAAATCTTTCAGAGTCTACATTAGAGGCAGGTAATCATATGGTTTGAATCGCGTAAGCAGTATGTACAATTTCAGGTACACACAGAGTTTTCACACGATCTTTATGTTTCTGTTCTCAAACAATCCTTTCAAAATATATTTTAGAGATAGATAGGCTTTCAATAGCTCTTAAGGTGGGATTCTCCTCATTCTCCTTACATTTTTCAGTTTTTGAGAGTAGATTTTTAACATCATAATATTTTGCGATTTTTTCGTGTATTAGGTAAAATTAGGTCTTGTTCTGACAAATCGCCCATGTTCGAGTTATTTCGCGATTCAAATACAGCAAAAGACTACGTCTTCAATGATTCTTAAAGTATTTGTAAGATTTTTTTGACGCAATTTTTCGTTGTTATCGTTAAAATGAAAAATTCAAGTCGTTGATCATAAATAATAAAATAAAATAGGATAATTATTGGTAGACCAAGCAGGGAAATTAAGAATCTTACTCGAATCTGCCAAATCTACCCAGAAAAATACCGAAGGGTATATGTATTAAGAAGGTACACATTATAGAACCTTAAAAATGACTCAAAATGCAATTTTATCATGTGCAAATTTGGAATGGGTTTCTTTTCCAACATCCCCTTAGGCACGATCTTGATCACTGTTAAACTGTATTTTCAATCTTCTGATTAACAATCAGAATTTGGTAGATAGCACTTTGAAGAAGCAACCTGTTATTAGAATGGGCATACCATTTGCAATTCACATAAGTGTACAATCATAAATTTTATTGTACAGGGTGATTACAATTAAAGTGCCGCTATTCACGGCGGTCCAGTGCGGGCTGTAATCAACGTATTACATTGAAATTTGGTAAATATACTAATGATACCATGCGGAAGGGAGTTATGCTGGAAAAGGTATTAGTTCCACTTTCCGACACCAAGGGAAAATGTGGCGCTGTACAGGTAGTACGCAGGTAGAAATTGTCATGAATGTATGGATAAGAAATTATCTAGCTCGAAGAGGTCAAATATGTGAGATAAATGTAACAAGGTGAAGGTCAGGTGAATGTAACAAATGGTGCAAAGGGAAGAACCAGAGACAATGTGAGAGTAACAAAAGGGAAAACTTTATTTCCATTTAATGGTAACAAAAGGTGGAACGGGAATAACTTTTAACATTTACGGCTACAATGACCAATTTACACAACATGCTCCATATGGTCACCAGACACATTGAGCATGTTGCATCTGCAAAGTGGCGTACGCAACTGTTGCTCGCAGCATCGGAATTGTTGCGACATGCTGCCTTATGCTGTCCTTGAGATCCACCAGCGATTGGAGATTTTCCTGGTAGACCCAAGCTTTCAAATATCCCCAGAGCCAAATATCCAGCTCACGGATTTATATCGGGGATTTTGCTGGCCACGCATTTGGAAAATCTCAGGAGATGATGCGATCAGAAGTGAAGGTTTCACTAAGCAGATTTTTCACGTGGCAACCAATGTGCAATGTTGCCCCGTCTTACATGAAAACAGTCGTCTCGAAACAGTTTCATTCCTGTAACGCAGAAATCACATGTCACATTAAAAGAGCATTATGATGTACCGATGTCTCGGTACAGGTAACAACTCCTTGGGATATCATCTCCTGAAAGAAAAAACGGGCCAATAATGAACATTCCTGTGAATCCACACCACACAGTCACGTACGGAGAGTGTAATAGCTGTTTCTGCACAACATGCGGATTATCCGAGTCCCATACTAGACAGTTTGCGTGTTCACTACCCCATCTAATGTAAAATGCGCCTCATCAATCCACAGAATACCTCACGGCCACATATCATCCGTGCCAAAAACCGAAGAGTAAACTCGAGGCGTTGCGACGGATCTTGGCGTTTTAGTTGCTGTACTGTGTGAATCCTCATCTCTTTTATGGGGTGGTGAGAAGTCTGGACCTTGCTGAAGATTTTATAAGCTACATATGAATTGGATCTGAGTCAAATGGCAACTTCACCTCTTGTATTTAATTTCGTTATTTAAATGGCAACATGGTCATGCGATATATCAAATCACGAGAAACTGAATGGTTGTAGTTCATTTTATGATGGTGTATAACGATGGTGTATCTCCGAACTATTTTGGCTAGAGTTTGAATCCTGCAGGGTGTTCCAAAAAGAAGTATTACGTGCCATACACACCTTGTAATACCAGAACAACCACATACATCATCACCTAGAACATCTGTAAAGAATTTAATATATCGCATGATCATCTTGCCATTTGAAATAACGAAATTAAATTCAATATCGTAGTTACCAAGACAGCGTATGACAACCATAACTACATCATAACGTTTCCTCTCATCACTATATTGATAGCACTTGACTTTAGATTCAGCTTATACGAAGTTTGGTCTAGACTTTCAGCCATTCCTTGTTGTGTCGAAACCACATATGGGAATCATAAAGTGTCGCAATTTTAGTATTTTTTTACTCTTTACAAATTTTAGAACATGTATTAGAGAAACTAAAACTAATGAGAATGACTATAATCGTGCTAATGCAGTTAAATCGTTGTCGTCTAATGAATTTCAAATATTTTGTTAGGCAACCACCAAAACCATTCCCCCCCCCTCTACAGGAAAGGAATCAATTGGACAGAAAAGTTTGCTCTCGGAAATCCTGGTAGTAATCCTGCCACCTACATTATCTATATATATAAAAGAGAACGTACAAATCCTTTGTCCGCTCATCACGCTAATACGGCTGAACCAATTTCTTTTATTTTTGGGGGGTTATTAGGATTTGGACCCTAGATGGTTTTTATCATATCACTTTAATTTTCAATTACCAGTGTCTTGAGATAATTGACCATTCAGGTGTCCATTACGTACAAATCCTTTGTTATTCATCATAGGTATAAAAATAAACGTATTTATATGCAACCCGCATGACCGTGTCACTCGGCGGGTTAACATACATGACAGGCGTTATAATGGTTTTTATCATATCACTTGAAAGCGAAAAAGTAAAAATTATCTAAGTAACAAAGTTTATTGCGTTCGGGGGTGACCGCAGCGAAGCGGGGCGGGTTAACATAAATGACAGGCGATATAATGTTAACATTTACTGCAATCTTCTATGGTTTTTATCATATCACTTGAAAGCGAAAAAGTAAAAATTATCTAAGTAACAAAGTTTATTGCGTTCCGGGGTGACCGCAGCGAAGCGGGGTGAACGCTGCTAGTATCGGATACATTAAAAGCTTCCCCTGTATAAGACGTTTTCGGGACTCGTACTGTTGACACGCTTCTAACCAAGGATGTTATAAATAGAGGATCTGCCCATATGTATCTTCATCCTATTAAATCGATGAAGCCAAAAAACAACCGGGCATCGGCACGTCTGATTGGCTACTCTCGTTTCTGCCATCGTCTGATTAGCTACTTTCGTTTCCGTCATGATTGTTGGCTCGAAACATTGCGATCCTATTGGGCGGAGTGGGCAAAGTAGGGGTGGCGAAACTGTGACGTATGGCTTCAAGATTTTGTTGTAAGGGCAGATTCTCTATTTTATAAGATCCTTGCTTTAAACAGGTTTTTCTTTCTTCCTTTTTTTTTTTCTAAAAATAATCTGCTAAGATGTGATAGTGTTTTCGATCTTGCTTCTACTGAAGACTGTGCGTGTAGGACACCGGTAAAGAAAGGGAATAACTGTTAAGCTGCACTCCTACAGAGAAAAGTTCCTATGATAAAATTTGCTTTATTTGTTTACCGTTGGTAAACGTGATAACATTGAGAAACCCACGGAATTTATTCACTGCGCGACGACTTATCACACTAAGAAACAGAAATATTTCATAACTGTGAACTGGCTTTAGAAAATCTAAAAGATAGGTTTAGTAGACTCCTCGCAGATTTAACTTTTTGCAAAGTTAGCTGCTAATAATGATAAATAACAAATAAATAGACTCCTTGTTATATGTGATATACTGTGTAAATTTGCAATCCTATATTCTATGTTAGCTAATTTGCTCGCTCTTTGCAAATTGATTTTTTTTTTTTTTGCCATTGCAACTAATATTGCGAAAGCAACATCACTTTATTACCTAGGTACACTCATGTCCAAAATGATTGTCGCATATCTATAACTGTCTTCTTGTAAGAATATAATTTGATAATGATTTTGCAAGGTACTTTTAATACTGATACCATGTGTATAATCGGGAAATGTATATTTGTGGTAAATTTCATAGTAAAATAATTATAAATACGAAAATTAGAATGAGTAAAACAAAATGGTGCTAAATGGACAAAAAAGTTTTGTTTTCGTTTTATTGTTCTTATTTAATGCTCTTTTGACATGAAATTTGCCAAATACATGTCTTTGCCGATTATACACATACTAACATTATAACAAATACCGGGCGAATTCGTTAGCAAATAATATTCCTACAATAACATATTTATAGATAAGCGACAATCATTTTGGACATGAGTGTACATTCTGTTATCTCCAAGATAAACGCATTTTGTAATCAGATTCCTTTGTTAATTATTAGTGACGCAAGTAGAGTTTTGTATTAGCAGAATTGATAAATTTATAATTTTCGCCAGAATCCTACTCACTTCTGTCGCACAAGCACGTTACGTGATAAGAACTTTTGTTGTTGTTGTTGTTGTTCCCGTTTTCGTATTAAAGAGGGTCGATGTAGTTTAAGAGACCTACTTTCTTCCATTTTGTAGGAAAAAACAGTTCAAATTTATTGACAGTGTTATCTAAAGAAACTGTACTGTCTGATATCGTTATCATACACACATGTAGATTTGTCTATACCAGACGAGACAGGATTCTTCCAATACAAAAGAGATAAATTTTCCGAGAAATCACTTTCACAACACTTTTTCCAGGAAAATGGCTTTAACATTTGTCTTGTAGACATGCCTACATTATAATAAATGATGCATCTCGAATAATAATCAGGGTCGGCTCTACCATACATGGAATGCAATATATGTATTAGCACGGGACGGCAAAATCTTTTATAACTATATTATTTAAAACAAATATTTCTATTTGGACACAGACATCATAATGATGCTAGTTAGTTAAATTTACTAAACTGACATTCTATTTAAATACTACATTCATAAATCATATTTAGGTCGCATTAGTTTAAGGTCACATGGATAGTGCTAAAGCAAATGGTCAAACAAAACCTAGCATGAAGTGCTTGATTGTTGTCAAATACAAGAACTCTATTCTCGAACAGTAGCGGATACTTGTTCCATTTAGTTAGTTATCTCAGTTTTGATGTGAAAACTAGTCTTGTCTTTGTCACAAACAAGTTCCTTATCATTGAAGGTGAAAATAAGTTTTAAAAGGAAGTTAACAGATGAAGGAGAAAAATCAAGAACTGAAGATAAAAGAGCTAGTTGCACAAGGATTGCAAACTGATATATTGAGATTGAACTTCGATATTGAATTCTATGAAAAGGATTACCATCTTTCCTCTGCAGGTGTGTTTGTTTTAACTTTCACTAAATATATTATTATTATTTAAAGAAAAAAAAAACACACTAAGGAGGGAGGCAAATGATGATATTGCAGGGGGCGCCGAATTTCCTAGGGCCGGCTTCCATTCTTTGTAGCAAGTGGACATAAATCATACACTACAAGTTGTAGATTGTATCTACAGAATATGTTGGAGTTAAAACATTCATCTCCTGATCTGTATCTGAAGTTCTGTGAAAGATATCATGTTGTCCGGAATAGTTATCGTTTCTGCGGTGCACTGTCAACTGACTTAGTAATTGAGTAGGTGCTGATGAAAAGTGTGAAGGGACGAGGAGGCTTGACTCATGGATGAGGTGTGACAGAACAACAGAGAGCTCTGTGGACTTTGTCACGTCCTCTATTGGCTAAAATGAATGAATCTATGAAAGAGTTCACAAACACGAATCGTAATATCAGTGAGTTGCATGTGACAGAAGGTGCAAACAGGCAAGAGAAGGATCAAGCAGATGTTCACAAAGCGGTGCATTTCTTGTCTCCCTTGAATGTATTTCACGAAGAAAAGCCTTTGAGAAATGTTAGTGATGTGACTGCGGACAGTTGCATCAATTCTGAAGAAACAGAAGAGATAGGAAATATTATTTTGAATGAGATGATGGGGCTCACAGTTTCTGCATTTTCGTTAAGCGAACTCTACATAAAAGAGGTGATGCTGTTCACATTGATAACCAACTTTTGTTTCAACGCCTGTTGCTATGTGCGCAGTCTAACAATTACGACTTACGGGAACTGTTCACATATGAATTGTGCACCTTTTGTTTTCATGGAATTGCACATTTTAAAACAGGTTTGTAACTTTTCGTGTCCATTCTGGATAGAAGTCATTGATTCCAATGTTATTTATGTCTGGAAGGAAATCCATAAGGAATGTAATATACATATATATATTTTAAACTGGTAAACAAGAAATAAAAATTCAATACACATCTGAAATAAACACTTCTGCAATTTAGTTATGACGAAATATTCAAAGGCATGTTGCCCCCATAAACAAATCGCAACAAAAGCTTGACACACATCGAAGTCCAAAAATTAAGTAATATTGAATTTCAGTTTCTGCTAATTCAGAAACTATTAAAATATTTTTGAATATTATATTTAAAAATAGTTTTTCATTTTAATTACAAAATTCATTCCAGCAACCGTAGCTCATAAGGTACATGTAACAATCATGTGTGTTCCGGCTGTGATTACCCTACATAGTTCTCAGTTACCTTACAATTGGCTGCAATTTGTATAAATTATCTACATTACATACAATTTGATTATCTTAACAACAGCCATGAAGAAAAACACTTTCGTAGATCATGTGTTAGTCAGAAAATGCACACATTTTCAGAAAACTGCTAAAAAAAAAAAAAAAAAAAATTATGGCGGCCATTTTTCATTATGGCGGCCTTATGACAACAGTAGCGTTGGTAAACTTTATTCCATCGTTTTTATCTCTTTTTTTTTTCAATAAGAAACAACTGTCAGACTTTCTGTTGCAATTTCTTTGCGGTTCGGTCAAAATTTGATGTTTTTTTACACGACTACATTTCCTGTCATTATCATCTCAACGTTTCCCTTATTAAATTAAATCTTCTTTATTAAATTTTCTAATTGCAATAAAATTTTTGCCCATTTTTTCTCCTTGTATAATGAAAATTTGAAATATTGCCGATCACATTTATATAGTAACTTAAGCTCTTTGAGAGTAATGGAGAGGATTTTTAAACACAAAATCTAGTATTTATTATGATAGGAAAAGTCACATACAAGTATCCATCGAATTGCGGCCGGATTTGATTGCGATTATGTGGTCATCGTGAGTCGAATTGACCACAAGTCAGTCAGCTCGTACCTACTGTATCGTATAGTATAAAATAACATTGGCCAATCGTCACCTAAAGACTTAAGCTACGTTACACTGTATCAGTATTCGCTGTTTTCGCAGTAATTGTAGTTTTATTTATATTAGTGATATATCTTATTATTATTATTATTATTATTATTATTATTATTATTATTATTATTATTATTATTATAGGGCGTTGATAATAATAACTACTTAACCCGACGTATACAACTGGTAGTCGTATTATTATTATTATTATAGGGCGTTGATAAACTACTTAACCCGACATATGCAACTGGTAGTCGTAAAGGTATAACTGTACCTAGCTTTGAACTTCTTACCCTGAAGCTGGTAAAACAATGGCGAACTCTATATTAATTAAAAGTTAAATATGGGTGCTGGTGTAGTTTTGGAGCATCACGTTTTGGAAGATTTACAGGTAAAATTCAACACTTTACATGAAAAGATATGTTTATAAGGAACAAATTTCTACAGGCAACAGAATTAAACATAAAGTAATACAGTTGTACTTTAGGTTTACACATGTAGGGTTACTAGTGTAAAATCATTACAAGTGCTTTACGATGGATAAAATAAGTGAGTGAATATGAAAGATGATTGTATTAGATTCTATTTTCCACCACTGGTATATTTCTGCTCAATGTACAGAACCTATACTTGGTGTTTACAAGTGGAGTGTTTCTAGTAT
>NW_027657873.1:0-17785 GCF_964235325.1 Thermobia domestica
TACATAATGTAAAAAAAAACGTATGATTTTCTCAAATTAATCTCTCTACGTCTGTAATTTTGTGTGCATCAAAAGGCTTTAATGTAGTTACACGAATTCTTATAATCTAACAGAAAATCGCACAAAGTAAATCTTTCCCTTTATATAAATTTGTTGGCTCTGAAAAGAGCCGTTTATGCCAATTTTATATCCAAAATAGGAGGAACCCCAACTTAACCTCCGAAACCGTACAGGGTTCTTCCTTGCCTCTTCAAGGCATACACAACATCCATAGCTGTCACTGTCTTCCTCTTGGCGTGTTCTGTGTATGTAACAGCATCTCTGATTACGTTCTCCAGGAATACTTTCAATACTCCTCGGGTCTCTTCATAAATGAGACCAGAGATACGCTTCACACCACCACGGCGAGCAAGACGCCTAATAGCGGGTTTGGTGATACCCTGGATGTTGTCACGAAGAACTTTACGGTGGCGCTTGGCACCTCCTTTGCCAAGACCCTTGCCTCCTTTTCCACGTCCTGTCATTTCGATATGTTACTGCTTCGCTCACCACACACGAGAAATACAAGCCCAAGCAGCCCAAGACTCGTGGTTTTGTTCCTTCGATCATGCAGGGAAAGCACGGAGGAAAAACACAAAACGTGTCTAAGCCAATGAGAACTGTCCTTTCGACTGACTTTATCCAATGAGAAATAGCTTGATTTAACGGTTTTGCTCTTTATATAACTTGACTTCATTCAGCGCGCAATTATTTGAAACAAGTCGTGACAGTTGCAATGGCACGTACCAAGCAGACAGCTAGGAAATCTACTGGAGGCAAAGCTCCTCGAAAGCAGCTTGCCACCAAAGCTGCAAGAAAGAGTGCTCCAGCTACCGGTGGAGTGAAAAAGCCCCATCGTTACAGGCCTGGTACTGTGGCTCTCCGAGAAATTCGTCGTTACCAGAAGAGCACTGAATTGCTCATCCGCAAGCTGCCCTTCCAACGACTCGTCCGAGAAATTGCACAAGATTTCAAGACAGATCTTCGCTTCCAAAGCTCAGCTGTCATGGCTTTACAGGAGGCAAGTGAAGCTTACCTTGTAGGGCTTTTCGAAGACACCAACTTGTGTGCTATTCACGCAAAGAGAGTCACAATCATGCCTAAGGACATTCAGCTTGCTCGCCGCATCCGTGGGGAACGTGCTTAAGTTTGAAGTTCTGGCACTGAGTTCAAAAACGGTCCTTTTTAGGACCAATACACTACTTAGAGATGCTGTTATCCTAACAAGGATCTTGTCCATACTTGTTATCTTTTTTTTTTAAATTCTCACGCCGTATGTTGCATAGTTAATACATCTACCTTCGTTTTCCTCTCGTTTCGTATATCATCCTATCTTTCAAGTATATTCTTTAGTTTTCCCCTATGTTTACCGATTGATTATCTTCGTTTTATGTGGTCAAGGATTCGATTTTGCCATATGTTGCATAAGTTAACTTCGATTCAACCACTGTTTGCCCTTCTCAACGTTATTAATCTCATAGAACTCGCAGGCGAAATATGTACTTCTTCCAAGGTAGCAAAAGTAATATTTTCTCAGAGGTCGCTGCTGTTGAATGCAAACGTTAAACTAAACTTTCTTTAAGTGTCTGTTTGTACTTAACATCAGTTCAATTGTACACCTACATTTCTGCTGGTGTTACTATTTTTCTTTATAGCAATATTACGAATTATAAGACGGTATCCGTGGTTATTAGCGTGTTCCCTTTTCCTAACACTTTCTCATTACACCAGTATTTCCATCATTCATTAGGCGTAATCACCCGTCTCCTTTATCATAAAAATCATAATAGTACGACGTTAAATTGAAACAGTCTACTTCACTTTCACGAGTTGTAATAAGTTCGAACATTTCTTTCACCCCAGCCTTGAAAAGAGTTGATTTTAGTTTAGTGTCCCTTTCAGCAGCAAGGCTGTTTCAAACGTGGACCTACTTATTAACGTGCAATGCGAAACATTTGAGCTCCCACCGAGAATCGAACCCAGTCAGCCTGCAAAAGTTTTTCTAACAAATGCATTAAGTGCGTTTTCTGTACTGTTTCGCTACTTGAAGATAGGAACAAGGAAAAAGTAAGTGATCACAAATTGACATTACGTAATGTGTTCCCCATTTTTTTTCGAGTACACCATTCTTGACACCCGTGAAAGCTTTCTTTCCCCACCCTCAATTCCCCTCTGTTATAAAGCACTTACATCAAGAAGTGCTTCGGTTAAAAAGAAAACTCAAAGTCCCTTGCGTGTATACTATACATTGCTATGAATGAACATGTGATAATGATAGGAAAAGCACAATTTTACTCTTCTCAAAGTATTTGATGGCTCTAAAAAGAGCCGTTTTAAAATGTCAGATGATTTACTGACACATTTACTTCTTCTTTGGTGCAGCCTTCTTAGCACTTTTCGGTTTTGCTGTAGCCTTCTTTGGCTTCGGGGCCTTTGGCTTCTTGGGAGTTTTTGCCTTCTTCACTTTAGATGGTGATTTCTTAGGTTTGGGAGCAGCAGCCTTTTTCTTTTCACCAGTCTTCTTGGGACGTTTAGCTGCTGGCTTTTTCGCAGGCTTCTTCTCCTTTGATGCTGATCGTTTCGCCTTGGTTGAAGATCCACCTTCAGGCTTCTCCTTCAGCGATGAAGCACTAAGCTTAAACGATCCAGATGCACCTTTTCCCTTGGTCTGAACCAAAGACCCAGAAGCAACTGCACTTCTCAAGTATTTCTTGATAAATGGAGCAAGCTTCTCGGCATCCACTTTGTAGTTCTGAGAGATGTATTTCTTAATAGCTTGCAGTGAACTTCCTCCCCTTTCCTTCAAATTCTTGATGGCGTTGTTCACCATTTCTGATGTTCTTGGATGAGAAGGTGTTGTTTTTGGTTTCTTAGGCTTTGCAGACTTCTTAGGAGAAGCCTGTGCCGGGGCTGCAGGTGCTGATGCCGTATCTGCCATTGCTTTCTGCAATAAACTCAACGATACTGAAGAATGAAATTTTCGCTGGCAGGCAGCGTTGAGTTTGGTTACGGAGCGCGGACCGGATAGAAAGCACTTGCTGAGGCGGGCTGAGGTAAACAGAAGTTCGTAGTTGCCACAACGATAAGTGTGTTTCCTTCTATTTTGATAAACGATTTTTTTCAGGTATTCAATGAATGCACCAGATCCTATTCTTCCTTACTGGCTAGAAGAAACTTTATTCCACATAACTCAAAAGGCATTTGTTTTTATTCGCTTTTCTATTTTATGTTTCAGTCATTGCTAAGTCGGTCACACTACTTTTTCACCCTCCTTGTGCTTATAATTTTCATAATTTAACATGGAAATACTTATCAATAAATAATTATATTACCATGGTAATTAACTTCAATCCTTCCTGTGATTATACGCAAAGTACCATCTTCGTACTGCTTACTATAGTTCAATGAAGGGAATCTATAAAGTAACGCGTGTCGCACACATCTGCCTTGCAAACTCCCTGGCCTACTTCCAATGTATAGACTTTTATTTCAAATCCTGATTTAATTTCATAATTTTCTGTAGATTTTAACATTTTATTACCCAGCTTCTTAATACGAATGACAATCAAGCCTAAATATTTATTCCCTTTAACTTTATTTTTCTTTTTTATTTTGTGCCTTGTTTCATATTTGTTCTTACGTTAGCAATTAACGCACTTACCGTAGTTATGTATGAACAGGTTGTTTCTATATTTATTTTATTCCAAATAAATTAAATATATATACGGATTATTTTATGGTAGTTGATATTTTCTGTTGTTTCCTACGTGAATTGAGGAAACGCACGGACTTTCGCCTAATTCTTGTGCTACTTTCATATGTCTGTATCTGTCGAATGCTGTCGATCTGTCGAAATGTGTATTACTATCTGTCGATTCATCGAGTGAACTGAATTCGTTAACCATTTCACCAGGCGCGCATGCATTTTTTTTTTCTTCTAAGGGATCCAAGCTTCGGGGGGCAAGGTTCCAATACTACAAGCCACTATGTCTATATACTATTATTCTGCATTCGAAAACACGATAAATATTCCACTTACTTTTTCACAAAAACATGATACAGACAGAGTACAGATGAAGTGTAAGATCAGATTTATATTGATGATACATCAATATTTTCCCTGTTAATAACTACATTTAATGAGAAAGTCTGCAAATGTATGTTCACTTAGGAACTTTTGCGAGGAGTCCGCACCCGGTGGACACCCCGTGAGTACGCCTCTGCACTTGACTATACTTCGAATTATACTGCAAACAGTTGTATTTTAGTTTCCCCGTTTAGTTCATCGATATCATTAACACAAAGAAAATAGATGTTATAGATGCGTATTCTCAGTTCTCGCTTTATATCCGGACGTCTGCAAAAATCTACTCCTTTTCTTTCTTTCACGCATCCACCAAACTAACAATGATTTGTATTATAATATTTGCGCATAAAATGTATATCTCATACCTTCCATGTTCTCAAGTATTCATAGACAAAAACGGTTACTTTCTGCGAACAAATTGTCCAAACACAGTGCAAATGTCATCTATAGATTGTCCTGGTTCCGTCTGCGTGTACATAACAATGCGTCATAATCATACATTGCACATTAAGGATATCAATTAATCTTCCCAAATTCCTAGATATGCCTGGCAAAAGTTCCGCGTGTTGTAAGGATATTACATTTGTACTACCGACAAGGTGGTATCTTCCAACATTGAAGTTCAATAAACCCCAAATGTGTCGGATATAGTATTTGATTTCTTGTCTCATTGTTTGCGTCAGAGATGTCTTCTCAAGTTAGGATTTACGATACATACAGGATGAGTTGTATATATTGTTGCTGCCAGCTCTATATTAATCCCATATTTGTAAACGAATAAAAACAGTATTCTAATTATAACAATGTGCTCACAATTAATTTTATTCTTAATTGTTATACGTATTGTTGATTAAAAATGAAAATGTTGCTAAGTGAATTTTATTAATATTTTCTGTTGCGTGATATAGGAAGTGAGTGAAATATTGGAGGAATATAGTGTGCGTAGCAGATGATGTGCAGTGGCTTTGGATCGCCTGTGATAAGGTAAGGCATTTGCTATTTTAATTAACACATTTTATATACTGTAATCCTAATTATTTTTATGTGAATGTGCTTACTACTTGTGTATTCAGTGGGACCGATGTTTTAATATGTATGGTCAAGCAGTGTCGAGCCTGGTCAGTGTGTGGATAGGTGACCATTTTTTGTAAATCGATAACATTTAACTTTGTAAACACGGATGAAGTAGAAGTATATTTATTTTATTTTTTACCTCAAATATGTAGGACACTTCTCCTTTGTACATCAATTATTATTATTAGTTCAACTTGTTTACAAGTTAAATGAAAAGAATAGTCGTTATCGTGTGATGATTGTGCTCATTAGGCTAAAGAAGACTCGTGATAAGAAAGAAAAGAAGAACGGTGCTCAAGTTTCGTCACAGCATATTCTCAAAAATTTACAGGCAAAATTCAGTGTTCTGCATGAAAAGGCATATTTGTACGAAAAAAAAAAAAAATTCTGCAGACGACAGAATTAAATAAAGTAATACACATGTATTTTAGAGTTACTGGTGTAAAATCATTACAAGTGCTTTGCCAGGTGGCCAATAAAAAGCACGAATACTATTTAAGGGAGCCAAAACAGGAGAAAGCTGGGGGCCTGAGCGATAGCAAGAATGTGCGTCCAAAGTGAACAGGAGCGAAGGCGACGCGGGTATACGTATAAGCAAGGGTAGTGGAAACCAGTTAGTTTTCGAGTTTCAATAGCACTTGTCATGCATCCATACTAGTAGCGCCCCGCTTGTAAACATTAAGTACACTATGCAAGAATACACCGCCGGTGGAAAATAGTACCTAATACAGTTATCTTTCATATATACTGACTTATTTTACAGTAGTAACCCAACACTAGTAAACGTAAAATAAAAGTGTATAACTTTATATTTAATTCTATCGCCTGGCTTAGTTTTTCACCTGTAAGATGTACTTATTTAGAGCAAGTTTCTTAACTAGCAAATTAAACCGAGAACCACAGCAACCATATATATATTCTTATGATGTACTTTTCTTTGAGTGGTGTTCTCTGTCTATTCAATAACATTTTCTCAGTTTAATGCTAGCAAAAAACAAAACAAAATCAAAGTGTTTCTATATAAATTTAGTTCACCGTGTTGTAATATCACATGGAATTGAAAAACGAATAGTCGAACCTCTGCTATCTCGATCAAACTTCTCAGGATGATATACTGACTTACCGCAGAAGTTCGACTGAATACGTTTCTCAGTTCCATGGGAGAACCTGGAGAAGCAAAAGCCTGCGCAACGGAAAATACTAAATAAACTTGTAGAGCAGGTCAAGATGTATCATCATGCCAAGTTTCATTCAGATCAGAGAAGTTTGGCTGCAGCCATTTTCATTACAAAGCACAAAATGGATGGTCCCTAACCTCGAGAATCTTCACAATTGTCGACGAGTTGAACTGCACTCATCTGATCAAAATCAAACTTAAAATGGCAGTTCACTTTCAACTGTTAAATAATATGATATGCAGGCTTCTGCTTTCCTAGTTACAGTCTATCCACTGTGGTATGCATATTAGTAGAAATGTGAGAGTGCATATTTATTAAAGATTTGCTTCAAAAAGCGATGAAAGACATAGGCATTCCCGCGGGCGGTGATAACAAGATGCCGGAAAACGAACAAGCAGAAAGAATATGGGCTGAAGAAGTGTAAACGACGACGCGGCGGCCCGTAAAGGTGTTGCCGTCCTATCAAATGAATAATATCAAAAGAAAGAAAAAAAAAGTAAAAAATTTCGCGCTCGTAATCAAGACAGAAAGCAACTAAAGGAAATCTTTGTTTTACGTCCCACGTTATGCCGCTTAGGCTAAAAGAGGCGCTGATTATGAGAAATGATTGAAATGGTGGTGGAATGAAGAAAGTGGGAGGAAACGGGAGAACCCCGCGGTAACCCACCGCACATAGTTTTTGTCCACCATAAAGTTAACTTGGCGGGGGCTCAAGACAGAAAGACGGTTGGAAAAACAAATAAACGATGTTCCATCCCGTAAAAATGTTGGCGACCTATGAAATCAATATTTTTTCTTAAAGAAAAAAAAAAGAATTAAAAAGAGAAAAAAAGGTCAAAATTTCGCGCTCGCTTCGCTCGCGATCAGCAGAGAAAAGAGGACGTGACGCACCCCTAAAAGTGTTGGCGACCGATTGAATAAATATTGTGGGTAAAAAAAAAAAAAAAAAGTCAAAAATTTCGCGCTCGCTTCGCTCGCGATCAGCACAGAAAGAAGGACGTGACGCGCCCCTAAAGGTGTTGGCAACCGATTCAATACATATTGTCGGTAAAAAAAAAAAAAAAAAAAAACGCTCGCTTCGCTCGCGATCGACATGAAAAAGGCAACGACGTGACGCCCCGTAAAATTGTCGGCGACCTATTCAATCAATATATTCGGTTGAAAAACAAAGTCAAAAGTTTCCCAATCGCTTCCCTGCCGATCGACATAAAAAAAAAAGGCAACCCCTTCACCTCTCCTTATGCATTCATCAGTAAACATACAACCATAGATCACAATACCACTCACATCACCTATCAGTTCTCCACGTCCATCAAGATCCAATCATCGCCCTGGCCCTTTATGATGATACACAACATTACATGTTATTGTGTGCATTGCCCCGCGTTACAATACATGACCAAAAAAAAAAGAGAAAAAGAGCTGCACTGCCTTCAGTGTAGACATGTTCGTATTCGTAGAAAATGATTTTAGGTACACGATAGTACAGTAATCTATCTTCACATGCTTCAGATGTGAACGATACCTACACATGAAGAGGGCTCCCGAGGTTTCCTTTTCCAATAGGATGGAGCTCCACCACACTTGCAGAATGACGAGAAGTTATGTTAATAAATATATCCCAGAGTGTTTCGTAACTCGCCCTTGGTCCTAATGATGAAGCGTTCTTCAGATGGCCCCGATGTCTCCACACATGATACTATGCGACTTCTTTTCACGAGGCTCTCAAAGATCACGTTTGTGTCCTAACATTCTCTGCAGATATGACACAGCTGCGATAGCGGATCACAGAAGCCTTTCCTCTCCTTACAAGAGACGTGTTCATTCGAGCATGGGAGTAATTCGACTATCGATCAAATATCTCCCGTGTCACGATAGTAGTCACTTTCAATTCTTCTAACGAAGGTAAGAAAAAATGCTATACAAACTTCCTTTCGGTATATAAAGGATTAGGGGCCCAGAGAATATTTTCTTTCAAGAGGATACATTCTTTTTCGAACACCCTGTATATAGATCCTCTAATTATAACTGCAAACAAAATGTTGATTTTGCAATTGCTTCCATGAGAGAAAATTCTGTGCACTTTCTTTCTGAAGGGCCGGGCCTAAACGTTTTCCTTAATCATTAAATTTAGTAGTTATCTACAATTACATAGTTTTCCATTGTTCTCAAAATAAAGATTTTTCTCTATGAATTGTTGAATGTTGCTAGGGATATTGAAGTAATTCTTTTTAGTGTTTTTTTCTTTACAATAATGTACTGAACGCCTGCATTAAGGAAGTTCGTGTGTCCATCTTGCAAAATGTTTCGTCTTTTTTCATGCCCACTAAGATAAATATTCATTTTGCTCTTTTCTCCGTATGCAAACCACATTTCTTAAAGGCAACATTTTCATACAAATGTAGTACTAAAAACTTCTAATTGGCAACATCTGGGCTGCGAAGAGGAAAAAGAAAGAAATCTCGTACGTATTCGCGCGCAATTCGGAATTAGCCAATGAAAAGCACAAAAGCGGCCACCATCTCTCTCTCTTTCTTATTAACGGTTTTGTACTTTCTGCAGTTCTATCAGTGCTGCTAACCTCTTACTATATCATTGAATATGTATGTTTATATATATATATATATATATATATATATATATATATATATATATATATATATATATATATATATATATATATATATATATATATTTTACAAAAAATCATACTACTACGGAATAATATTAAATGCCTGTAAACCCTCATTTCTGTTTGCACTTTCTGTTACACTACCTTCCCCGAACTTCTTTCAAGTTATTAAGTGCAGAACGGGGAGTTATACATATTTACTTGCGCTTTCACAATATCTGCACATTGTGTAATAATAGGAGACGTATAAAATAAAACTATATACTAATACGTATATATATATATATATATATATATATATATATTATATATATATATATATATATATATATATATATATATATATACAGTACACATTCCACTATCCGAGGCTTTCCTTTTCTTTTCTTGCTGACGATAAATTACGCTCTTAGAAATGTTGTCTGAAAACAATAAGAATATGTGCAAAAAATACAATCAGAGGTAGAGGTCTTTAACAGGAACTAAGCAAGGGAGTTGAAAAATTTTTTATGCATGTAAAAAATATAGACATGAACCAACTTGTGAAATAAAAAGACCAGAAAACTACTCTTTCTAAATTATGTGTAAACTTTTTACCGAAAACGAAAGTTGCACGAAAGACTTTTTGTCCCTTTTTTGGCCTCCGGTGCTTGGGGTCCCTGGTTCAATCCCAGCTCGTGCCGTGTGAACTTTGTCGTGCATAAAGACCGTGCTCATGGGTTTTCTCGGGTTTCTCCCGTTTCCTCCCACTTTCTTCATTCAGTACTCATCATCACCGTCTCCTTTAGCGTAACCGGTATAAGTATGCGACGTAAATCTAAAGATTTCATTTCATTTCCCTTTTCTGCTCATACTGCTGATTATGCGCGATTATGCCAACATCCAACTCCGCGGATAATCGTGCGATTACTGTATATACAACTAATACAGATACGTAATTACATTATCAGTTACAGTATCGGTTTTTATTTACTAATTTGCCTCACTTTATTTGCATCCCTGCAGTAAATAATTCTTATCGATAATAGTTAAAATGTATATTACATTTTAGTGCTTCACGACTGAATGATCATCTGCCTTACGTTATCTCGCAGCTGAAGAGGATGCTACACTGAAAACTACCTTGCGTTATAAAGGGTAAGTGAAACATATCTTAAAAATATCTTTCATACATTTCATTGTGTACATTAAAGAATGTAAGTTTGCCTTTTTCCTGTAATCAATACTTAATAAAGGATTTATTTTTATTTATTTATATACAATTTCATACGTGGTTCGTGATAGTAAACTCGATAGGACATAGTGGCACTATGAACATCCGAATCACTCATCATTCGAACATTCAAATATTTATTCGAATATTAGTATATTCCAAGTAATGTTAACGACGTTAATATGCTTGCCTTTATAGTTAATAATGTCAATTCTTACTTAAAACATACTTCCTTAACAGGACATTGAAGAAAAGGTAGTTGCCAACGGCCATACCATGCTGAATATACCGGTTCTCGTCCGATCACCGAAGTCAAGCAGCATCGGGCCTGGTCAGTACTTGGATGGGTGACCGCCTGGGAACACCAGGTGCTGTTGGCATCTCTTTTTCAAATTTCATTATCCTTCAAGTACGAAAATACTAGAAACATTAATTTTATAGTACTTTCAAGAGATAATTTATCAACATTATTTCATAGCGATTAATCGATTTCTAAGCGTTATACCCACTATTTCTTACACTAACAGCCTGTTTATTTGCACGGCACATTAAAATAACCTGATTTCCGATCCGTGTGCACCTACTACTATACTTAACACGGAATGTATTACCACTTTTTAAAAGTAAATTATTATGACTAAGTGTAGATCTCCGGCGAGTAAATGCCTTTCGTATACAAGCACGACACATCTCCGCTATGTGCTTTACTTTTTTACTAACAGCATATAGAAATTGGATTTCAAGGTGTTTCTACATAACAGAATGAAGCAAATTTCGTGATTTAACTCTTTCGAATAATGTGTTGGTCCTGACAAGGACCGTTTGAAATGAAAAATCTTGAAGAAGATTTTTACTTAGAGCTTGTGTACTTGGTAACAGCCTTCGTACCCTCACTTACAGCGTGCTTGGCAAGTTCACCAGGCAAAAGAAGGCGCACAGCTGTTTGGATTTCCCGGCTGGTGATAGTTGACCGCTTATTGTAATGGGCCAAACGAGAAGCTTCAGCAGCAATACGCTCGAAGATGTCATTAACAAAGCTGTTCATGATACTCATAGCTTTGCTAGATATGCCAGTGTCAGGATGCACTTGCTTCAAAACTTTGTAGATGTAAATGGCATAGCTCTCCTTCCTCCTCCTCTTCTTCTTCTTATCTCCCTTGGAGATATTCTTTTGGGCTTTACCAGCCTTCTTTGCAGCCTTTCCGCTAGTTTTTGGTGGCATGATGACTCACTCGTTCAGCAAAATTAGATGTGTCCGCCGATTTATCGACTTCATTTAAATTACAGTACGTGTTTCAATTCGCGCCAACTGCCTTGCTTTTCATTTGATGCACTCGGGTGCACGCTTGAAGTAGTAACAAAACTGACTTGATTCATGGGAGGCCGCAATTTTTCCTCTCATCTTATTACGAAAGAATATTGAACAATGTCTGGTCGCGGCAAAGGTGGAAAAGTCAAGGGAAAGAGCAAGTCCCGCTCCAGCAGGGCTGGCCTTCAATTCCCAGTAGGCAGAATCCATCGTCTTTTGCGAAAGGGTAACTATGCCGAACGAGTTGGTGCTGGCGCTCCCGTGTATTTGGCTGCAGTCATGGAATACCTGGCAGCTGAAGTTCTTGAGTTGGCAGGCAACGCTGCTCGTGACAACAAGAAGACTAGGATTATTCCACGTCATCTGCAGTTAGCTATCCGTAACGACGAGGAATTAAACAAGTTGTTGTCTGGAGTTACAATCGCTCAGGGTGGTGTTTTGCCCAACATTCAAGCTGTACTTCTGCCCAAGAAAACTGAGAAGAAGGCATAAATGTAAGACCTATATCTCATACAAATCGGCCCTTATGAGGGCCACAAACCCCTTTATAGAGGAGATTTACGATTGAAATGAATTGTTTTCGATATACAGACTCATCAAAAGTGTCTGAGATAGTTGCTTAGTGTCATTCGAAATTCTCGCTGCTATTCGATTAATTAGTATGTGTAGTCGTCGATCGTAATTGAAGCCCATAGGAAGTCACACTATCTTTAGAATACTCCAAACAGCGATGTGCTTAGTTCCCACTACATTATTAATTATAAGATCATTACCTTTTGTATTGTCGCTAGCTACATTTTTTTGATATTTGCGTACATCGGGCTCATATTACCCAGAGGACAGGACAGTCGAGCCCAGATTCTCAGCAATGGAAGAAAACCTCATACCACATATTCTCATGTACTTCATGCTAGACAAAGGAATTTCCAACATTCTTAAAGCACTCATGTTTCTCTCTTGCGTTGGCTTGGCTGAAATTACTCTGTTCAATATGTTCTCGACATTTATTATTGTTCATTACTATGCCCCAATGACATCATGAACAGAGCGGATCAAAAAACTTTCCTAAATTTCTTTTGCAACATAGTAATGACATTAAATGCACACTTAAGTACGATTTATTCTTTGCAAGGTCGATATTCATATTTGTGTGATATGTGTTATATGTATATGGTTTGTAATACGCAACTACTCTTATTCTCTGATCTCAGAACTCATTTGCTACTGTGCCCAACGAGCGAGCCTAGGTTTCTTGTAACTACTGCCTTTCTTTAGTAAATAATGTGAAGTATACAATGCATTAACCTACATCTCATATTTGTATTACTCTTTATTTTACTAACCCGCTACGAAGTGTCATTAATTTACATGTAAATCACAATAGACACTACCGCAAAAGAAAAAAATCGAACCCAAGACCACGTAAACAAGATAAAGGACAAGATTCAGGTTTCTAACGCATTATTCGCCCCTCACAGCACAGTATAGAAGTTGTATAAGCCTCTATACGTACATCCTACTGTCAGAACAGAAATTCCGACTTGCGTTTCGCATCTCTCATGCTCGCTACTTCCAACAAATCGCCAATTTCCAACCAGAACCCCTTCTCCAGCATTAATACTGCTACATATGAATACGTATACATGAACGTACATAATGTAAAAAAAAACGTATGATTTTCTCAAATTAATCTCTCTACGTCTGTAATTTTGTGTGCATCAAAAGGCTTTAATGTAGTTACACGAATTCTTATAATCTAACAGAAAATCGCACAAAGTAAATCTTTCCCTTTATATAAATTTGTTGGCTCTGAAAAGAGCCGTTTATGCCAATTTTATATCCAAAATAGGAGGAACCCCAACTTAACCTCCGAAACCGTACAGGGTTCTTCCTTGCCTCTTCAAGGCATACACAACATCCATAGCTGTCACTGTCTTCCTCTTGGCGTGTTCTGTGTATGTAACAGCATCTCTGATTACGTTCTCCAGGAATACTTTCAATACTCCTCGGGTCTCTTCATAAATGAGACCAGAGATACGCTTCACACCACCACGGCGAGCAAGACGCCTAATAGCGGGTTTGGTGATACCCTGGATGTTGTCACGAAGAACTTTACGGTGGCGCTTGGCACCTCCTTTGCCAAGACCCTTGCCTCCTTTTCCACGTCCTGTCATTTCGATATGTTACTGCTTCGCTCACCACACACGAGAAATACAAGCCCAAGCAGCCCAAGACTCGTGGTTTTGTTCCTTCGATCATGCAGGGAAAGCACGGAGGAAAAACACAAAACGTGTCTAAGCCAATGAGAACTGTCCTTTTCGACTGACTTTATCCAATGAGAAATAGCTTGATTTAACGGTTTTGCTCTTTATATAACTTGACTTCATTCAGCGCGCAATTATTTGAAACAAGTCGTGACAGTTGCAATGGCACGTACCAAGCAGACAGCTAGGAAATCTACTGGAGGCAAAGCTCCTCGAAAGCAGCTTGCCACCAAAGCTGCAAGAAAGAGTGCTCCAGCTACCGGTGGAGTGAAAAAGCCCCATCGTTACAGGCCTGGTACTGTGGCTCTCCGAGAAATTCGTCGTTACCAGAAGAGCACTGAATTGCTCATCCGCAAGCTGCCCTTCCAACGACTCGTCCGAGAAATTGCACAAGATTTCAAGACAGATCTTCGCTTCCAAAGCTCAGCTGTCATGGCTTTACAGGAGGCAAGTGAAGCTTACCTTGTAGGGCTTTTCGAAGACACCAACTTGTGTGCTATTCACGCAAAGAGAGTCACAATCATGCCTAAGGACATTCAGCTTGCTCGCCGCATCCGTGGGGAACGTGCTTAAGTTTGAAGTTCTGGCACTGAGTTCAAAAACGGTCCTTTTTAGGACCAATACACTACTTAGAGATGCTGTTATCCTAACAAGGATCTTGTCCATACTTGTTATCTTTTTTTTTTAAATTCTCACGCCGTATGTTGCATAGTTAATACATCTACCTTCGTTTTCCTCTCGTTTCGTATATCATCCTATCTTTCAAGTATATTCTTTAGTTTTCCCCTATGTTTACCGATTGATTATCTTCGTTTTATGTGGTCAAGGATTCGATTTTGCCATATGTTGCATAAGTTAACTTCGATTCAACCACTGTTTGCCCTTCTCAACGTTATTAATCTCATAGAACTCGCAGGCGAAATATGTACTTCTTCCAAGGTAGCAAAAGTAATATTTTCTCAGAGGTCGCTGCTGTTGAATGCAAACGTTAAACTAAACTTTCTTTAAGTGTCTGTTTGTACTTAACATCAGTTCAATTGTACACCTACATTTCTGCTGGTGTTACTATTTTTCTTTATAGCAATATTACGAATTATAAGACGGTATCCGTGGTTATTAGCGTGTTCCCTTTTCCTAACACTTTCTCATTACACCAGTATTTCCATCATTCATTAGGCGTAATCACCCGTCTCCTTTATCATAAAAATCATAATAGTACGACGTTAAATTGAAACAGTCTACTTCACTTTCACGAGTTGTAATAAGTTCGAACATTTCTTTCACCCCAGCCTTGAAAAGAGTTGATTTTAGTTTAGTGTCCCTTTCAGCAGCAAGGCTGTTTCAAACGTGGACCTACTTATTAACGTGCAATGCGAAACATTTGAGCTCCCACCGAGAATCGAACCCAGTCAGCCTGCAAAAGTTTTTCTAACAAATGCATTAAGTGCGTTTTCTGTACTGTTTCGCTACTTGAAGATAGGAACAAGGAAAAAGTAAGTGATCACAAATTGACATTACGTAATGTGTTCCCCATTTTTTTTCGAGTACACCATTCTTGACACCCGTGAAAGCTTTCTTTCCCCACCCTCAATTCCCCTCTGTTATAAAGCACTTACATCAAGAAGTGCTTCGGTTAAAAAGAAAACTCAAAGTCCCTTGCGTGTATACTATACATTGCTATGAATGAACATGTGATAATGATAGGAAAAGCACAATTTTACTCTTCTCAAAGTATTTGATGGCTCTAAAAAGAGCCGTTTTAAAATGTCAGATGATTTACTGACACATTTACTTCTTCTTTGGTGCAGCCTTCTTAGCACTTTTCGGTTTTGCTGTAGCCTTCTTTGGCTTCGGGGCCTTTGGCTTCTTGGGAGTTTTTGCCTTCTTCACTTTAGATGGTGATTTCTTAGGTTTGGGAGCAGCAGCCTTTTTCTTTTCACCAGTCTTCTTGGGACGTTTAGCTGCTGGCTTTTTCGCAGGCTTCTTCTCCTTTGATGCTGATCGTTTCGCCTTGGTTGAAGATCCACCTTCAGGCTTCTCCTTCAGCGATGAAGCACTAAGCTTAAACGATCCAGATGCACCTTTTCCCTTGGTCTGAACCAAAGACCCAGAAGCAACTGCACTTCTCAGTATTTCTTGATAAATGGAGCAAGCTTCTCGGCATCCACTTTGTAGTTCTGAGAGATGTATTTCTTAATAGCTTGCAGTGAACTTCCTCCCCTTTCCTTCAAATTCTTGATGGCGTTGTTCACCATTTCTGATGTTCTTGGATGAGAAGGTGTTGTTTTTGGTTTCTTAGGCTTTGCAGACTTCTTAGGAGAAGCCTGTGCCGGGGCTGCAGGTGCTGATGCCGTATCTGCCATTGCTTTCTGCAATAAACTCAACGATACTGAAGAATGAAATTTTCGCTGGCAGGCAGCGTTGAGTTTGGTTACGGAGCGCGGACCGGATAGAAAGCACTTGCTGAGGCGGGCTGAGGTAAACAGAAGTTCGTAGTTGCCACAACGATAAGTGTGTTTCCTTCTATTTTGATAAACGATTTTTTTCAGGTATTCAATGAATGCACCAGATCCTATTCTTCCTTACTGGCTAGAAGAAACTTTATTCCACATAACTCAAAAGGCATTTGTTTTTATTCGCTTTTCTATTTTATGTTTCAGTCATTGCTAAGTCGGTCACACTACTTTTTCACCCTCCTTGTGCTTATAATTTTCATAATTTAACATGGAAATACTTATCAATAAATAATTATATTACCATGGTAATTAACTTCAATCCTTCCTGTGATTATACGCAAAGTACCATCTTCGTACTGCTTACTATAGTTCAATGAAGGGAATCTATAAGTAACGCGTGTCGCACACATCTGCCTTGCAAACTCCCTGGCCTACTTCCAATGTATAGACTTTTATTTCAATCCTGATTTAATTTCATAATTTTCTGTAGATTTTAACATTTTATTACCCAGCTTCTTAATACGAATGACAATCAAGCCTAAATATTATTCCTTTAACTTTATTTTTCTTTTTATTTTGTGCCTTGTTTCATATTTGTTCTTACGTTAGCAATTAACGCACTTACCGTAGTTATGTATGAACAGGTTGTTTCTATATTTATTTTATTCCAAATAAATTAAATATATATACGGATTATTTTATGGTAGTTGATATTTTCTGTTGTTTCCTACGTGAATTGAGGAAACGCACGGACTTTCGCCTAATTCTTGTGCTACTTTCATATGTCTGTATCTGTCGAATGCTGTCGATCTGTCGAAATGTGTATTACTATCTGTCGATTCATCGAGTGAACTGAATTCGTTACCATTTCACCAGGCGCGCATGCATTTTTTTTTTCTTCTAAGGGATCCAAGCTTCGGGGGCAAGGTTCCAATACTACAAGCCACTATGTCTATATACTATTATTCTGCATTCGAAAACACGATAAATATTCCACTTACTTTTTCACAAAAACATGATACAGACAGAGTACAGATGAAGTGTAAGATCAGATTTATATTGATGATACATCAATATTTTCCCTGTTAATAACTACATTTAATGAGAAAGTCTGCAAATGTATGTTCACTTAGGAACTTTTGCGAGGAGTCCGCACCCGGTGGACACCCCGTGAGTACGCCTCTGCACTTGACTATACTTCGAATTATACTGCAAACAGTTGTATTTTAGTTTCCCCGTTTAGTTCATCGATATCATTAACACAAAGAAAATAGATGTTATAGATGCGTATTCTCAGTTCTCGCTTTATATCCGGACGTCTGCAAAAATCTACTCTTTTCTTCTTTCACGCATCCACCAAACTAACAATGATTTGTATTATAATATTTGCGCATAAAATGTATATCTCATACCTTCCATGTTCTCAAGTATTCATAGACAAAAACGGTTACTTTCTGCGAACAAATTGTCCAAACACAGTGCAAATGTCATCTATAGATTGTCCTGGTTCGTCTGCGTGTACATAACAATGCG